>NC_092037.1:46791417-47091417 GCF_003086295.3 Arachis hypogaea | reverse complement strand
GCCTCTTCCCCTTTTCCAAACTCAAGCCGCCTCCGAGCTTGTCTAATATGAAGCAAAGTTCGTTCTATTTCCAGATCAAAAGAGACTAAGCTCGGGTTCGGTTGTGAACGCGTCATGCAATGAAGGGAAAATGGAGTTCATTGTAATGAATGAGGGGTTAGTCACTTGAATTATTCACAATGGAATGCAACTATGTACATCTATACATGCTTAATCCAAACAATAACATGGCACACAAAGCAAATTCCCCGGCAACGGCGCCATTTTGACAAATGAATTTTTGTTGGAGAGTATAAATCTCCCGAGTCGTTCTCCCTTGGAATTGCCAAAGTATGCATCTTATTGTCTTAGTAAGCCTTGTGGAGTTCTTGGAAGAATTTAGCAAGTAATGAGAAACAAACAATCAATTATCAAAAGGACTTGACTTAGGGTTGGCATTAGAAATCTTTATCATTATAGTTTACTCAAGGTTGACAACAATTAGGACTTACTTCATTTAGTCATCCCCTAAGCATAGAGGAAAGTCAAATGAAAACAATTAACTTGAGTCACCAGTTCTAGCTTCACCTCATGGGAATCTAGTTTTAGTGTACTCCAAGGCAATTGGCAAGCTCTAACTCCAAATCAACCCTTGATATAACTATTCAATTCATTCCAATGACCAAACCCCATGCCAAGTATAAAAGTTCTACTCCATGGCTAACATTGACATTTTATCAAACATGTGATGAGCAAAAAGGAAAGTCATAGTGAAATGAAGAGGAAAGAAAAAATTAGAAATATTGCAACACTAGAAACTAACAACAAGTATCAAGGAACAACAATGAGAATCAAAATCTCAAAATATCAATGGAATCCAAAAATCATAGAATTGAATCCTAGATCCAAGGAATGTCAACAATTACAACTACAACTTGGAATTGGGAGAGAAAATCTATTACATGAACAAAGTGAAATGAAAGTTGTAATGGATCTCACCAAAGAATGGATGAAAATCCAAAATTGTGATGAGGAAGAACCCTAGTGGAAGCTTGAGAGAAGTGGATGAATCTAGAGAGAAGTTGGAGTTTCTCTCTCTAACAATGTAACTAACTCAAAAATATCTCAAAAACTAAAAAATGAACTAAGTGTCCTCAACCTTTGCCCCTTTGGTCCTCTTAAGTCTTTTCCCGCCAAAGCACTCCTCAAAAGTTGGGATCTCCAACCAACTCCACGCCTAAGTCACGTGACTTTTAAAAAAATCATTTTCGAACATCGGCGCGCACGCGCAAGGTACGCGCGCGCGCCCTGGATGCGGCTCTGGAGTATGCGCGGAAGCGGAGTGTACGCATACGCGTCCATGAAGATTCTGGCTTAGCCGCTACGCTAGTCGGCTCGTGGCTTGGCTCTTAGCTTCGGCTTCACATTGCTTTCATCCGTGCGGGCGCGCCATGTGCGCGCACGCGCCCATGCGGAAATCTCCAATGCTCAATTTTCATGCTTCCTTCCTTTTGCACCCTTCTTCCCTATCTTTTCCTGTCCATTCCTAGTCTATGTCCTGAAACTACTTAGCACACGAGTCACGGCATCGAATGGCATTAAGGAGAGATTAGAAATGTGTCTAATTTAGTGCAAAATAAGCATGTTTTCCTTTATGAGGCAAAACTAGGAAAAGAATGCAAATCCTTATATTTTCATGCAGAAAATGTGTGAAATTATTGATAAACCCTTTGAAATTAGCACAAGATAAACCCTCAAAATGGGGTTTGTCATCAGGCGAGCACTCGGTTGTCAGGCGATCAACCATGCATCGTGCAATCAGGAATCCAAGAGATATTCACCCAATCGAAGGTAGAACGGAGGTGGTTGTCAGTCACACGTTCATAGGTGAGAATGATGATGAGTGTCACGGATCATCACATTCATCAAGTTGAAGAACAAGTGATATCTTAGAACAAGAACAAGCGGAATTGAATGGAAGAACAATAGTAATTGCATTAATACTCGAGGTACAGCAGAGCTCCACACCTTAATCTACGGTGTGTAGAAACTCCACCGTTGAAAATACATAAGAACAAGGTCTAGGCATGGCCGAATGGCCAGCCTCCCAATGATCTAAGAACTAGATGTCCAAAGATGATCAAAGGATCTAAAAATAATCCAAAGATGAAAATACAATAGTAAAAGGTCCTACTTATAAGAAACTAGTAGCCTAGGGTGTACAAAGATGAGTAAATGACATAAAAATCCACTTCCGGGCCCACTTGGTGTGTGCTTGGGCTGAGCAATGAAGCATTTTCGTGTAGAGACTCCTCTTGGAGTTAAACGCCAGCTTTTATGCCAGTTTGGGCGTTTAACTCCCATTTTGGTGCCAGTTCCAGCGTTTAACGTTGGGATTTCTGAGGGTGACTTTGAACGCCAGTTTGGGCCATCAAATCTTGGGCAAAGTATGGATTATCATATATTGATGGAAAGCCCAGGATGTCTACTTTCCAACGCCGTTGAGAGCGCGCCAATTGGGCTTCTGTAGCTCCAAAAAATCTACTTCGAGTGCAGGGAGGTCAGAATCCAACAACATCTGCAGTCCTTTTTAGTCTCTGAATCAGATTTTTGCTCAGGTCCCTCAATTTCAGCCAGAAAATACCTGAAATCATAGAAAAACACACAAACTCATAGTAAAGTCCAGAAAAGTGAATTTTAACTAAAAACTAATAAAAATATACTAAAAACTAACTAGATCATACTAAAAACATACTAAAAACAATGCCAAAAAGCGTACAAATTATCCGCTCATCAATGAACAAGCATTCTGAGTTTGGTATGGGAAGGAGGAAAATGGGAGAAAAATGACAACAATAGAGAAGATGAACTACAAGGTTGTAAAGTTCCTTTTCCTCTCATTTGTTTCATAAACTGCATGATTGTCTTTACCTTCTCTGTATACATGTGTGTATGAATAAGCACAGCTTGAATTTTGATTTATAATATGTTGCTGTGGCATTATAACTACCAACTTGAGCTTTGTTAATTCAAAAGCAATAAAACATCATGATCATAAACAAACAAGGCATTAAAGAAGATTTTAGCATGTGCATACAAGTATTGGAAAGCTAGTATGATTAATTGTTGCTCAATTGCATTGGATTTTATTTAATTGAAGTTTTCCATCTAGTACATTTTGTGAAATCTTTTGAAATCATGAAAACCTTGAAGAAGCAAATACAATTAAAGCAAGAAAAGAAAAAAGGAAAGAATGAGAAAGCTGAAGGCTCTGAGTACCAATGGCAATTTATTTGCTAAATGCTTGTGGTGTTTATGTATCAAGCCAAATGCTTGAAAACAAAACACTTAGAAGTCAAGGCTAGGCTCAAGTGCAAAAGCACTCCCTCAAAGCTCAAGGCTCTGAGCATCAATGATTAGAGAGTCAAGAAAAGAAAAGAAAAATGAGCTTAATGAAGTCCTCTAATTAAATGCTTGTGGTGCTTATGTATCAAGTGGTAATACTTGAAAACAAAGCATTTAGAAGTCGTGGCTTTGTTATTAACTCATGGGGCAAAGCACCCAAAAGGAGAAGCTAAAAAAAAAATTTCAAAAGCTTGTTTCAAGGAAGAATTATAAGAAAAAGATTTCATAAATTGAGCTAGATGGAAGTATCAATCATTTACATTTCTTTTGTGATTGAAGCATGCATAGAAAACTAGCTTACCATGAACATTGAGTTGCTATTCTTCTTACCTTGGATTGTCAATCTTTATTGCATGATTCTTTTCTTGCTTGGGGACAAGCAAGGTTTAAGTTTGGTGTTGTGATGACATGTCATCATATACCTATTTTTCTATGCTTTTTAATACAAGAAATTGATGATTTGTGCTTAAATATTGAATGCTTTTATACTTAATTGGTATATTTCCTTGATCTTTTAATTTTATAAATCTTGTAGGAAATAAGAAGAAAAAGAAGCAAAGAAGCACAAAAAAAGGAGAAAAAAAGAGCTTTGGGACACACTTTGAAGTTGGAGCACACTTTGGAGCCTTAGGCCACGCTTTTAAAAGCGTGGCCCATGACCAATTAAAGGAGAATAGGCAATCAGCACACACTGCCCTGCTCTTGCCAAGGGCAGGGCAGAATCGTGATGCAAAGTGAGGTTGGAAGCAAGAATTTTCGCTAAGGTAAAATCTGGGCGCTCACAGCATGACCATGCCTTCGTCAAAGGGCTATAACTTGAGCTACAAACGTCCAATTGATGTGCTTCTAGTTGCGTTGGAAAGCTGACATTCAGAGCTTTCCAACGATATATAGCAATCCATATTTGGCGTACAATTGAGGCAGAAACGAAAGGCATCTTTAAGGGCAAAAAATAAGCGAAAATAAACCAATGTTCTTCCACCAAGGTTCGAAGCTGGAGCCTCACCCCAAAGCAAGTAGCGCTCATTTTTCTGCTCTGCCCTCTTGGAGAGCAGGGCAATGTCGTGCTCTTCATGAAAAATCAAGAAAAATTGCTCCCCCAATTGCTTTCACCAAGGTTCGAAGACAAGACCTCCAAGGAAGCCAAGCCTTATGCGTGAATTAGGTGCCAAGGAAACCAAGGAAAAGAAGTAGCGTGTGCCTCCACCGAGTTTCGAACGTGGGGCTTCACTTTTGGAAACATTGCCCTGCCCTCCACAAGGGCAGGGCAGCATTTGTGGTGCACGGCCAGCGGGCAGAATCTGGCGCACCAATGGAGTTTCGGCAGCAGCAGCACGCACGGGCAGCAGAATCTGGTGCACCAAAAAACTCTGCCCTGCCCTCCACAAGGGCAAGGCAGCATCCTGCAGCACCACACGCACCAACACGCACGCACAAGGGCTGCACGCACAATTTCCTGCCCTGCCCTCCACAAGGGCAGGGCAGCCTCCTGGGAGCAACATGGGCCAAAATTCAACCAAAATTTCATTTAAATTCAATTCTTCTTCAAATTGAATCAAGGCCAACCAAACCCATTTCTCCTCAAATCCAAAGCAAGCAAAGCCCATATCATCATTCAAAGGCATATGGATCAATTAAATTAGGATTTTCATTTTTCTAATTTGTTTTAATTTCATTTTCATATTTCATTTTGTAAAGCCTATATAAAGGCATCAATAGGAGCTTGATTGAAAAAGGAGGCTTGCTCCATTAGAGAGGAGTAGTAGTAGAGAGCTCTCTCTTTAGTTTTTCTCTTGTTTTGAATTTTGGATTGAGATTGGAGAAATTCTGTTTCAAATTCTATCTGAGATCTCTCTGTTCTTATTTTGCTGCATAATTCAAGGAACTGTGATTTGAATCAAGGCTCTCTTTACTGCTTCCATCTCTATTTCTTCTTCAAATATTTTCTCTGTTGGATCAAGGAAGGAATTGAGATCTAGACTTGTTTTCTAGTCTCATTGATTCCCTCAGATCCTCACTTGTCTCTTTAAATTTCACAATTGAGCTTAATTACATTCTGTGTTGCTTCTTCAAGCAATTTTCCATTTCTGTTTAAATCTGCTGCACTTATTTCATCTTTTACTCCTCTGCTTGATTGCTCTTTACATTTTCTTGTTGAATTTTAAATTCCCTGCACCCAATCCCCTTTACATTTAATGCAATTTACATTTCGTGCAATTTAAGTTTCAGCTCTTTTACTTTCTTGTTCTTTAAGTTTCCTGTAATTTTATTTTCTGCATCTTTTAAATTCCTTGCAATTTACTTTCTGTTGATCAACTTCACACAATTCACTCAATGTTAGCTTGACTAAACTAATCACCCACTAAAGTTGCTTGATCCATCAATCCCTGTGGGATCGACCTCACTCTAAGTGAGTTATTACTACTTGATGCGACCCGGTATACTTGCCGGTTGGATTTGTGTGTTGGAAATTCATTTTTCCACAAAAACACCATCATAGAGCACCTACAAGTAAATAGGAAAGTTGAGGCAACCAATAAGGTCATACTGGCTGGGTTGAAGAAAAGGTTGCAACATGCAATGGGAGCCTGGGCTGAAGAACTCCCTCAAGTACTATGGGCTTATCGGAATACACCTCAGTCTGCCATAGGAAAAACACCCTTCTGACTTGCTTATGGCATACAAGCCATGATACCAGTTGAGATCAACGAGCAAAGTCCAAGGGTGAGCTTCTATGACGAGGTTGGCAACGTACAGGGGCATAAAGAAGAGCTCGAGCTTCTCCCTGAAGTCTGAGAACAAGCCCAGATAAGAGAAGCAGCGTTGAAGCAAAGGATGACAAACAGATACAATAAGAAAGACATTTGAAGAAGCTTCACTCTAGACGACTTGGTCTTGATCAGAAATGACATTGGAGTTAACAAATCTGGGGATGGAAAGCTCGCTGTTAATTGGAAAGAGCCATAGAAGATAAGCGAAGTCTTAGGAAGGGGGTATTACACGGTAACTGACTTGAGCGGTACCGAGCTACCTAGGTCATGGCATGCTTGTAATATGAAAAGGTACTACAGTTAAAAGCGAACTCCACTCCCTGATGTACTCTTTTTCCCGACTTCATGGTTTTTTCCCAAAAAGAATGGTTTTCCTAAAGGGGGTTTTAACGAGGCATCAAAGTGGGGACTAAGGGGCAATAATTTTTTCCTTAGTAGCAAAATACTACCTTCATCCATAAATAAATATCTTTCTCTACATCTCTTTAAATTCCATTCAGTTATTATCATTTTCCTATGAAACGCGCCGACTTAAGCTCAAAAAAATGTGAAATTCCCATGACCGACCTAAATGGTTGTCAGGATGAAACAACGAGGTACAAATCTGTGTAAAGTGGTTATAAAAGCATATCACAATAACTCAGAAATGCTACGACCAACTAGTCGGAAAAACTGAGAAAAACTGAAATGCATCGTGAAAATAACCTAAGTTATGAACAATTCAAATAAGAAAATTTTAATTTCGGAGGAATACGAAAAAGAGATAAAAGAAAATCCATCAAAAGAATGAAGGCAGAAGCTGTCTTTGAAAAATCAAAGAACCTTAGACTAAATACGGCCTGCCAAGTTATACCATAAAAGGGTTTCCATAAAAACCTAAAAAACCACAACGAAAAGCATGCACGCATCAAATATCTTTAAAAACCCTTATTAAAAAAAAGGGTAATTTTGATAAAGCAAAAATTAGATTTTTGTTTACGGCCAAAAGGCTAAAAGAGTCAGCACCAAACTACAACAACAGTAAAAAGGTAAAATTGTTCAAAGGGGCTGATGTGCGGAAAATTGCCGATTAAGAATTTATAATAAGAATAGCGTTGCGAGTACGGTTCTTAACCGGCAAAAATTCCACTTATCAATTTAAAAAGGATGTCACAATTAAGAATAAAATACTGGGAGTAGAATTCCCAGGTCGTTTCCCAACGAGTTGAAACAAGGTGCGAATTATTGATCAGGAGTTTTCTAAGAAATTTATGAAGTTTGAAAACGGAAAATTTAATAACTAAAAGTTAAAGCGTAGAACGATAACAAGAGATGTTGTATAGTTAAAATAAAAAGCCTTGATTAGGTGAAAATTAATAGGAATTTCTATCCTTATTGTTTTCCCAAGTATAATAGAGAAATGGTTGTTGCTTCTATTTGGTTATCCTTTAATTAATAAAGGAAAGTCAAGTAGGTAACCAACTTCGATTCACAAGTCCTAATCGCTTCCCAAGGAAGGATTAGAGTTAGTGATAATCCAATTGGTAGCAACTTCCAATTACCTATTAACACTTGAGTATTCCAACTCAAGGGTTCCCTATTAATCAACTCCAAAGTCAAGTTGCGAGCTCTACTCCATTGATATGAATGCCATTTCCACAAACATATAAAGGGAGTAGAGAAAGGACATGGTAATTAAAATTAAAATTAATAAAACTAAATATGAAGATGGTAAGTAATTGAAAGGAATTCAACCAGTAATGGAATTAAAACTAAAATTGGTTCATTATATTATGAAATGTAAAATTAAGAAAAACATAACATGAATCCAAGCAATTGAATGGAAAAGCCCAAGATTAAGGTAAGAGAACGACAAACTATAATGACGAAGACTTCCACCGAAGATAGTAGCAACTCTCTCTCTCAAGATCCAATCCAAGCAAAACAAAGAAAAATTATGAAAAGCTAAGAACCCTATGAGAGCCAGTGTTTTTCTCTCTTTGGAATTCTCTCAAAAATAAAACTAAAAAAATATGAGAATGAAAAAAAAGTGTCTCAAGCCTCAGCTACACCCCTGCATCTATTCTAGACTTTCGGGCCTGAAACTGGATCAAATAGGGGCCCAGAAATCGCCCCTAGCGAATTCTGATATGCAGCACGTGACGGCCTTCCACGCGTACGCGTCGTCCATGCGTGCGCATCAATGTGCATTCCTCTAATCACGCGTACGCGTGCTATATGCGTGTGCGTCGCTTCTTTTTCTCCTAACCACGCGTACGCATGCTTCGCGTGTGCGCGTCGTTGCTCGCCCATGAAATTTTAATTCCTTGTCTTCCTTCCTCTTTTTCATGCTTCTTTTCTATCCTCTACGCCATTCCTGCCCTGTAATCTTTGAAAACACTAAACACACATATCACAGCATCGAATGAAAATAAGAGAGGATTAAAAATAGTGAATTTAAGGCCAAAGAAGTATGTTATCAATCTTAGCATCAATTTGGGAAGGCAAATGTAAAACCATGCATTTCATATGAATAAGTGTATGAAAGATTGATAAAATCCATTCTATTTAGCACAAGATAAAGCATAAAATAGTGGTTACACTTAAACCTATCATGTTTTCATGCTAAGCTCGAGGAATTCAAAAGAGTAAGGGATGAAGGGTGAGACTTGTACAATGGAACTTATCTATATGAATGCAACTACATGCTAAAATATTTCTACCTACTTGGCTAAGAGTGAGAAATCTCTCCAAGACAAACATAAATAGATTCCACTAATTTAAATCATAGAATAAGATAATAGTAAACTTGTTGGAAGAGAGCTCATGAAAGTTGAGAACATAGAGTTGATCATCACTGGAAGGGTATATGCACTCCAATCACTCAAGTGTCTGGGGTTATTCCTCTCTAGTCTCCTCTAGTTGTGCTTTCTAAGACTTTGTTCTTCATCTAACCAATCAACAAATATTTAGTGTACTAATGCAAACATCATGATGGCTTTTCATGGTTGTAATGGGGCTAAGGTAAGGGTGAGGATATATGTATGGCTAAGTGAGCTATGATTTGAATCTTTGACTAACCCAAGTGTTCACCTAACACATACACACACTCTATATAATTCTCAAATCATGCTTAGCTACCCAAATTCTCATTTTTTTTCAAATTTCACACACTCATGTATTAGTTTTTAATTCCATCACATATACATTGATTTATTTATTAAACTTAAAATTGGGGTAATTTTATCCCCTATATATTTATTCATCTTCTTCTCTTTTTTTCTTTTTTTTTTTGAATTAAAAGCATAATATATCAATGCATATGGTTTCTTCTAATTTATACGAGTGAGCACCCAAATTCCCAATACTTGTCAACAAGCAAAAATACATTCTCATCAACTGTAGTTCCCACATTTTCCCACACTTAGTTGACACAAAATCTCTATCTTAAGCTAACCAAAGATTCAAATAAGATAATTCATTGTTTTTCCGCTTAAGGCTAGTGATGTGGGATTATAAAGAATAAATGGGGTTTTAAAGGCTCAAAGTGGCAACCAAAGGTAAATAAAATGGTAGGCTATTTGGGATAAGTGAGCTAATATCAAATGATGGTCTCAATTACATGTATGCATGAATATACACTAAACAATGGACATATATAATGGAACAAAGCAAAGATTGCAATCATAGAGAAGAAAACACACAAGAAGAAAAATCATGGTGGAAATAATGTAACCATATGATTAAGCTCAAAATCTCACAGGTGTTGTGTTCTTAGCTCTAAACTATGTTCCAAATTAAAATCTTCAAACAAATTTAACAAAATTTTTAATTTGAATTAATGAAATACTATAAAATAGTATCTTGAGAAAGAATATATCAGTCAACCAAGTAGTACCTAAATGAAACAACTACTACTAGTCATGCAAGTTATTCCATGTAACAAGGGAAAAGGAAAATATTGGTGTTGAAAGAGAGAGAGAGAGAGATGTTTCCTCCGGAAGTCATTCCGACCTCCCCACACTTAAGGTTTGGCACGGTCCTCCGTGCTGTCAGTGATGAAAAGATTGGTGTTGGGTGCATCGCTTCCACCGGCTCGCTCGTCATGGCTATCGATGCTATTAATCGAAGTGGAGTCTGGGATATCTGTCTCTTCTCTGGGATTGTGAGTGCCAACAATTAGCTCCTTCAGGTAGTAATATCGGCACTTGTTATGATGCTCCATTCGCTTGCCCCATCAGTCCTGCCGGTCTAACCTCTCAAGGATATGAAGGAACAGCTAATTGGTTGAGGTTCCTGTGGTGTGGATGATGGTAGAGTGGAGGGAGAAGGAATGCTGTGGGCCGGGCCTTCAGTTCGGCTTGTAGTAGATGCTGGAGGCCTGATGTACTTTCCACTTGGGACATACTGATCATCTCTAGGAATTATGACTTTCGTGTCGCCCGCCCGATAGGGAACTCCCACTGCAAAGACCGAATCTATAACTAAAGCAGGGAAGGGTAGATTGCCCGCTATTTGTACATGCTCCATGGCATGCCGGATGAGGCGAGGCAAGTTCAGTGGTTGCTCTGTCAGAATGCACCATATGAGGACTGCCATGTCCGTAGTGAAGGTTGACTCGTGGGTGCTCGAAAGGGCATAATACGACAGAATTTGAGCCCACACGCGGGCCTTGAAGGTAACTGCAGAGGCGGAGATGTCCTTGGGTCTAGCCCGATGTTGCCCATAGATCCAGTTGCTGCCAGGTAGGCAATGATGCCTAGGACATTTTTCCAATCAAAGGTGTATGCCTAGCATTCTATCTGGGCTGCTTGACAAGCATCCAATCCCTCTGGGCTAGGTGGAAAATCCAGCACTCTCTGTATAGCACCCTCAGAGATAGGAACTTGCTTGTTGCAAACATAGACAGACTGCAATGTAGGCGAGTGAAAGTTATAGTAGAATTCAACTACCCAAGATAAATTGGCCTCCTGCGGCTGCCTTCTTAAGAATTCTCACTGTCTCCTTTCGATGTGGGGCTCCAGAAAGTCAATAAAATGAGTCAGAAAGATGAGGAGGTGCTCATTGTTGTAGTTCCGTTCCACCAAGATGGGGAACATCTGCTCACAGAAACGGTTGGTGAACCTTGCAGAGTCCCAGGCGGGAAATGGCTTTTCCGCTTCATCTACTTTGATAATCTTCTTTACCCTCTTAGTAGGTGGCTTGATTGTTGTGGAGGGTTGTTCCTTAGCCAGTGCTCTTTTAGTTCTTCTCCTTGCCGGTGTCTTGTCATAGGCTTTCACTTTTTCCTTTTTGGTGGCCATCCTAAAATAGGAAGAAAGGAAAGAGATATCACATTTAGATAACTAAAACCAGGAGGAGGAAAGTTCAAGTGATAACCAATGCCAATGGAGAAGATAGTGTCTTAAATACATGGTCACGACAACATACAAGGAAGACCTAAAGTAATATCATGAAGGCATAGCATAATAACTAGATGCAAGAGGGGTAAAAGCATGCAAGTAACAAGCATGAGAAGCATAGCTCAAGCATCGATAGCAAAAATAAGTATCACATATAACCAAAGAATGAGCACTTTCATGTTGACAATTAATGACTAATATACTCCATACACAATGGATTGCAAGGTATTGTGAAAAAGAGGCATTAAATTAGAAAAATAAAATAAAAGAGAAATCATAATGTCATAAGAGCTTTTTCACAAACACTTGGTATGCACTTTTAAAAGTTGAAAGCAAGGTAATTAATCTAGGCATGTATGAGACCTATAATATCAATTGTCAAATCACTCCTCATAATATCCACATGCAAATACATAATAAAGTAATCACCCAAATAAATCTCTAACACCAACATAAGAATGCAAAAGTAGAAACTATAAGAGGGAAAGAAAAAGAACCTTAAGAAGAAGATGATGAAAATAGGGAAGTAATTGAGAGTGAGAGTGAGAGAAGAGTAAGAAGAATGGAGGAATAAGAAGTTAAGAAAGAGAGAAGAAGAAGAACGAACAAGAGAGTAAGAAGGAGAAGAAGAAAGAATTAGGATTTGAAAAGAAAAGAAAAGAAAAGAGGTTTAAGAAACGTAGAACAGGTCAGCGCACTGAGTAAGTGATGCGGCACATACGACGCGCACGGGTCGCCAGTTGTGAGGGACGCGCAAGCGTCAGTCACGCGTATACGTGACGACTACCGTGCAAAATCCCGCGCAACTCTCTATAACGTTTTGGCATTTTTATTAAATTTGACGCGTGGGTTAACAAGGTTGGAGGCGATGCATAAGTGCCAATCACGCGTACGCGTGACCACTGGACGTGCCAGACGCACGATTTCAACGTCATGGCCTCACAACTCTCTGCCAAAAACCTTTATTTACGCCGATTTTCATTACATGCGTACGCGTACTGGATGCTTAGCGTGGATTGACGAATTTGCAGGCGACGCGTACGCGTGGGTCATGCATACGCGTGGGGTTGCTGGTGCGCCAAGCACCCCTCCTGCACGCTTGCATCCTAACTCTCTGTAAGTTTTTTACAAAAATTGAACCTCCAAGGGACGCGTGCGCATCATAGACGCGTATGCGTCAAAGGCTCTCTCTTTTTATTTATTTTTTATTTTTTTATATATAAAAGTAGAAGTAAATATGTAGAACTGAAAGTAACACTAGTATAAATGAAATGAAACTAAGAAAAAGGTAAGATCATACCATGGTGGGTTGCCTCCTACCTAGCACTTTTCTTCAATGTCCTTATGTTAGACGGTCTATGAGTTTAGTCCTCTTCCTGTGATGGATCCTTCAGAAAGAAGATCTCCAGCTCCTTATTGTTCTTCATTTTTTCACCATGATATAGCTTCAATCGGTGGCTATTAACCTTGAAGAAGGTGGGGCTTGACGGATGACTCAGGTGGAAGACTCCATAAGGCTCAACCTTCTCCACCCTATAGGGTCCTTCCCACCTTGATCTCAGCTTTCCTGGCATGAGTCTTAACCTTGAGTTGTAGAGAAGGACTAGATCCCCAACTCTAAACTCTCTCCTCTTGATATTCTTGTCATGCACCGCCTTCACCTTCTCTTTGTAGAGCCGTGAGTTCTCATATGCCTCTAGTCGAAGGCACTCCAATTCCTGCAGCTGTAGCTTCCTTTCAATGCCGGCTCGCCCCAATCCTAGGCTGCATTCCTTTACCGTCCAGTATGCCTTGTGTTCCACCTCCACTGAAAGGTGACAAGCCTTCCCGTAGACGAGGCAGAAGGGACTCATTCCGGTGGGTATCTTGTATGCGGTCCGATAAGCCCAAAGCGCATCTGCCAATCGAGCACTCCAATCCTTCCTGTGAGGCTTCACAATCTTCTCTAATATGCGCTTGATCTCCCTATTTGACACCTCGGCTTGCCCATTGGTCTAGGGATGGTAGGCTGTCGCTACCTTGTGAATGATGCCTTGTTTCTTCAACAGATTTATCATTCTCCTGTTGCAAAAGTGAGTGCCTTGATCACTCACGATTGCTCGTGGTGATCCAAAGCGACAGATAATATTATTTTGAACAAAGGAGACAACAATGTTAGCATCATCAGTGCAGGTAGGAATTGCTTCCACCCATTTAGAAACATAATCAACAATTAACAAAATGTATAAGAAACCATTAGAATTTGGAAATGGACCCATGAAGTCAATACCCTAAACATAAAAAATTTCACAGAACAACATAAGTTGTTGGGAAATCTCATTCCTCTTGAATATATTTCCAAATCTTTGACATTGGGGACAAGAGTCACAATAAATACTAGCATCCTTAAGAAGTGTGGGCCACCAGAATCCACAGTCTAAAATTTTTCTAGCAGTTCTCTGAGGACCAAAGTGTCCACCACTCTCTGAAGAATGGCAGGCCTCTAAAATTGACTGGAATTCTAATTGTGGCACACACCTTTTAATTATTTGGTCAGCACCACATCTCCATAAATATGGGTCATCCCATATATAATATTTGGACTTGCTTTTAAGCTTGTCCCTTTGATGCTTTGTAAAATTAGGAGGGAAGGTACGACTAACCAAATAATTAGCTACAGGTTCATACCAAGGAACCACTTCAGATATTGCTTGCAAGCTATCAAGTGAAAACGCATCATTGATAGGAGTGGGGTCATTTTTAATATGTTCAAGGCGACTCAAGTGGTCCGCCACTAGGTTTTGAGAGCCACTCTTATCTTTGATTCTAAATCAAATTCTTGCAGCAGCAAAATCCAATGGATTAACCTTAGTTTTGACTCTTTTTTAGCTAACAGATACTTTAAAGCTACGTGGTCTGAATATACTACCATATTAGTTCCTAGTACATAGGCTCTGAATTTATCAAGAGAAAATACAATAGCTAATAGCTCTTTTTCGGTGGTAGTATAATTAGGCTGAGCACCATCTAAAGTCTTAGATGCATAAGCAATAATATAAGGGTCCTTACCTTCGCGCTGAGCCAGCGCTGCTCCTACCACATAGTTTGATGCGTCACACATGATTTTAAATGGCCTAGTCCAGTCAGACCCTCTCACAATAGGAGCTTGGGTTAAGGCAACCTTCAGCTTATCAAACGCCTCCATGTAATCTTAACTGAACTCGAACTCTACATCCTTCTGTAGCAAACGGGATAAAGGCAGTGCCACCTTACTGAAGTCCTTGATAAATCTCCGGTAGAAACCTGCATGACCAAGAAACGAACGGACTTCCCTCACAGAGGAGGGGTAAAGCAAACCATAAATAATATCAACCTTTGCTAGATCAACAGATATACCAGTATTAGAAACAATATGGCCTAGAACAATACCTTGTTTTACCATAAAATGGCACATTTCAAAATTGAGTACAAGGTTTGAACTAGTACACTTGTCTAATACTCTAGCTAAACTATCCAAGCAAAGATCAAATGAATCACCATAGATACTAAAGTCATCCATAAAACTTCCATATTCTCAAGAAAATCTGATAAATTACTCATCATGCATCTTTAAAACATAGCATGTGCATTGCATAAGCCAAAAGGTATTCCCTTATATGCATACATTCCAAAGGGACACGTAAAAGTAGTTTTATCCTGAACTTCAGGAGCTATATGAATTTGAAAATATCCTGTATAACCATCTAGAAAACAATAGTGCGATTTACCTGACAGGCGATCAAGCATTTGATCGATGAAAGGCAGTGGGTAGTGATCCTTGCGAGTGGCTTGGTTCAGACGCCTGTAGTCAATGCACACCCTCCAGGAATTTCTTACTCTAGTGGCCATGAGTTTCCCGTGCTCATTTCTCACTGTGGTAACGCCAAACTTCTTTGGGACAGCCTGTATTGGGCTAACCCATTCACTATCTGATATTGGATAAATGATGTCAGCTTCTAGCAGTCTGGTTACTTCCTACTTTACCACTTCAGAAATGGTGGGGTTTAACTGCCTTTGAGCTTGACGGATAGGCCTTGCTCCCTCCTCTAGAAATATTCGGTGCTCGCATACCTGAGGGCTTATACCTACTATGTCCGCCAAAGTCCACCCAATTACTTTCTTGTGTCTTCTCAGCACACTAAGCAGCTGCTCCTCTTGTTGGAAAGTGAGTTCCTTCGCAATAATAACTGGGAGCTTTTGATTGTCCTCAAGGTAAGCATACTTGAGGTGGGATGGAAAGGGCTTTAAAGTTGGCAGTTGATCATGTGGAATCACTGCAGGTGGTAAGGCATCTTTAGTGTACTCAGAGGGCTTCACCACATTTGCACCTTGCTCCATGCATGTCTCTTCAGCTGTCTCTCGATGAACTTCAGCTACAATCTCATCAATAATGTCGCACTAGAAGATGGAGTGATCTTCCGGTGGGTGCTTCATGGCTTCATCAAGGTTGAAGCTCACTGCTCTGCCATCCATCTCAAAAGAATACGTTCCTGAGAAGGCATCCAACTTGAACTTTGAAGTCTTCAGAAATGGCCTTCTAAGCAAGATGGACGAAGGTCTCCTGGAATCACCAGGGGGCATCTCTAGGATGTAGAAATCGATAGGAAATGTCAGCCCCTTAATGCTCACCAGGACGTCCTCCGCAATGCCAACCACTGAAATTATGCTTTTATCTGCCAAAACAAAACGTGATGCCGACCTTTTCAAGGGTGGGAGCCTCAAGGCATCATATACAGATAATGGCATAATACTCACACATGCACCTAAATCACACATGCAGTCAATAAATTGTACACCCGCTATAATGCAAGTAGCCATGCATGGACCAGGATCCCCACATTTTTCTGGTATGGCACCCATTAAAGCAGAAATAGAGCTATCTAAAGAAATAGTTTATAGATCATTGATTTTATCCTTATGCATGTACAAATCTTTTAGAAACTTAGCATATTTAGGTATTTGTTGAATAGCATCAAAAAGGGGAATAGTTACCTCAACCTTTTGATGGGTGGAAATTAGATTTCCACACAACTCACCGGTAAGTGTACCGGGTCGCATCAAGTAGTAATAACTCACAAGAGTGAGGTCGATCCCACAAGGATTGATAGATCAAGTAACTTTATTGAGGTGATTAGTCTCGTCAAGCTAACAGTGGTGAATTGGGTGAAATTGTAGTGACAGAATGTAAATTGCAGAGAGTATAAAGTGCAGAAGGTAAATTAGCAAAACTTAAAGAGCAAGAAACGTAAATTGCAGCAAATGTAAAGGGAATTGGGTGCTGGGAAATTAAATGAAGCTGTAAATTAGAATTCAGAACAATTACAGAAGATGTAATTTGTAGGAAAGTAAATTTGAGGGTGATGTGTGGAAAGCGATCCAACACAAAACTCACCGGCAAGTGTACCGGGTCGCATCAAGTAGTAATTACTCACATGAGTGAGGTCAATCCCACAGGGATTAAAGGATTTCAGCAATTTTAGTTAGGTGGTTGATTTAGTCAAGCAAACAAGTGTTGATTTGAGTGATTTGTATCCAACAGAAGCTAAATTGCATGAAATTTAAAGGAAGAGGGATAATTGACTATAAATTAGAGGGCAAAGGAAGTAAACAAGCTGAATCTTAAAGTGCAAGTAATATAAATGACAGAAGCTTAGATTGCAAGAAATGTAAATAGCTGAAGCTTAGAGTGCAAGAAATTTAAATTGCTTGAATCATAAAGGGCTTTGGGAGCTGGGATTTTAGAAATTAAACAAGAGAAAGTAAATGACAATCAACAGAGAAGTGAATGGTGAATTAAAATGCAGCAGATCTAAACAGAAAAGAAGAATTTCTTGAAGAAGCAAAACAGAAGGCAAATTTAGTTCAATTATAATAACTAAAAGAGAAGTTGAAGATCTCAGGGTTGAATGAGACTAGAGAACAAGTCTAGATCTCAATTCCTTCCTTGATCCAACAGAGAACAATTACAGAAGAAGTAGAGATGAAAACAGTAAAGGAAACTTAGATCAAAATCACAATTCTTTGAAATTATACAGAAAGTAAAGAAAGAGAGATCTCAGATCAAGAATGAAATAGAATTCCTTTAATTCTCAATCCAAGATTCAAAACAAAGAATGAAGAGTGTAGAAGTAAGAACAAAGAAGAAGAGAACTCAATTTTCTCTTCTAATTCCCAAACCCAAAGCTCAAATCTCAAATTCAGCTCTCCAATGAAAATTAAAAGTGTCTAAGAATCCTAAAAGGTAAGAAAAGGTAAAGAAAGTTTCCTCTAAATCAAACTAACTTCTATTTATACACTTCCTATTTTTGGATTTTAGAAGTTAGAGTGGGCTTTTTAATTTGGTGAAGAATTGAATTAAATTGAATTTTTAGTTGAATTTGGACCATGGGTCACACTCTGGTGCACGAAATTGCAATCACACTTTTGCAATCCGCACAACTAACCAGCAAGTGCACTGGGTCGTCCAAGTAATACCTTACGTGAGTAAGGGTCGATCCCACGGAGATTATTGGTTTGAAGTAAGCTATGTTTATTTTATTATTCTTAGTCAGGATTTCAATTAAAATTATCAATTTGAATTATTAGAAAAATAAAAGAGTGTGAATTAATTACTTGTAATGCAGTAATGGAGAATATGTTGGAGTTTTGGAGATGCTTTGTCTTCTGAATTCCTGTAATGTAATATTCAACTCAATTTCAAAGTGCAAAGTTCCTTCCATGGCAAGCTGTATGTAGGGTGTCACCATTGTCAGTGGCTACCTCCCATCCTCTCAGTGAAAACGGTCCAGATGCTCTGTCACAGCACGACTAATCAGCTGTTGGTTCTCGATCATGTTGGAATAGGATCCATTGATCCTTTTACGTTTGTCATCACGCCCAGCAATCGTGAGTTTGAAGCTCGTCACAACCATTCAATCCTTGAATCCTACTCGGAATACCACAGACAAGGTTTAGACTTTTCGGATCCTCAAGAGTGGCCGCCATCAATTCTAGCTTATACCACGAAGATTCTGATTAAGGAATCTAAGAGAAGCTCATTCAATCTGATGTAAAACGGAGGTGGTTGTCAGGAACACGTTCATGAATTGAGGAAGGTGATGAGTGTCACGGATCATCACCTTCTTCATAATTAAGCGCGAATGAACATCTTAGATAGGAACACACACATTTGAATGGAGAAATAGAAACAATTGCATTAAGTCATCGAGACGCTGCAGAGCTCCTCACCCCCAACAATGGGGTTTAGAGACTCATGCCATCAAAGTGTATAAAATTCAGATCTGAAAATGTCATGAGGTACAAAATAAGTCTCTAAAAGTTGTTTAAATAGTAAACTAGTAACCTAGGTTTACAGAATATGAGTAAACTAAGATAATTGGTGCAGAAATCCACTTATGGGGTCCACTTGGTGTGTGCTGGTGCTGAAACTTAAACCTCTCACGTGCTTGGGCTGTTTCTGGAGTTGAACGCCAGGTTGTAACGTGTTTTGGGCGTTGAACTCCAACTTGTAACTTGTTTCTGGCGCTGGACGCCAGACTGCAACATGAAACTGGCGTTGAACGCCAGTGTACGTCATTTATCTTTGCGCAAAGAATGGACTATTATATATTGCTGGAAAGCTCTGGATGTCTACTTTCCAACCCAATTGAGAGCGCGTCAATTGGACTTCTGTAGCTCAAGAAAATCCATTCCGATGCAGGAAGGTCAGGATCCAACAGCATCAGCAGTCCTTTTTCAGCCTAAATCAGATTTTTGCTCAGCTCCCTCAATTTCAGTTAGAAAATACCTGAAATCACAGAAAAATACAAAAACTCATAGTAAAGTCCAAAAATATGATTTTTGCCTAAAAACTAATGATATTCTACTAAAAACTAATTAAAACATACTAAAATCTACATGAAATTACCCCCAAAAAGCGTATAAAATATCCGCTCATCACAACACCAAACTTAAATCGTTGCTTGTCCCCAAGCAACTAGATAAATAAAAGAGGAAAAAAGAAGTCAAGAAGCAATAATATCTCAGAGTTTTAAGTGAAGCCCAGATTCTAATTAGATGAGCGGGACTAGTAGCTTTTTGCCTCTGAAAAGTTTTGGCATCTCACTTTATCCTTTGAAATTCAGAATGGTTGGCATCCATAGGAACTTAGAATTCAGATAGTGTGATTGATTCTCCTAGTTTAGCATGTTGATTCTTGAACACAGCTACTTTTATGAGTCTTGGCCGTGACCCTAAGCATTTTGTTTTCCAGTATTACCACCGGATACATAAATGCCACAGACACATGACTGGGTGAACCTTTTCAGATTGTGACTCAGCTTTGCTAAAGTCCCCAGTTAGAGGTGTCCAGAGCTCTTAAGCACACTCTTTTTGCTTTGGATCACGACTTTAACCACTCAGTCTCAAGCTTTTCACTTGGACCTGCATGCCACAAGCACATGGTTAGGAACAACTTGATTTAGCCGCTTAGGCCTGGATTTATTTCCTTGGGCCCTCCTATCCATTGATGCTCAAAGCCTTGGATCCTTTTTACCCCTGCCTTTTAGTTTTAAGGGCTATTGGCTTTTTCTGCTTGCTTTTTCTTTTTCTTTCTATTTTTTTTGCACAAGCTTTTGCTTTTTCACTGCTTTTTCTTACTTCAAGAATCAATTTTTTTTATTTTTCAGATCATGAATAATATTTCTCTTTTTCATCATTCTTTCAAGAGCCAATAATTTTAACATTCATAAACAACAAGATCAAAAATATGCACTGTTCAAGCATTCATTCAGAAGACAAAAAGTATTGCCACCACATATAAATAATTAGAATTTTTATTATTAAGAACTCGAGAAAAATATTGCCTCTTTATTCTAAAAATCTACTATCTTATTCATGTTTGATGATGGTGAGAAAAATAAATTATAACTTAATTGGAATTAAAATCAAAGTAGGGATATTAATTACTACTACTAATATATAACTTCTAAGGTAAATTCCTAATAAGAACAGTTATCATAGAGTTAAGGCAAAGATTAAAACTCAACGACCTTTATTTTGGGAAGTGGATGTTCCTCTAGTCTATGGGGTGCTTGGTCCTTCAAGAGATAATTTCTGACGCTTCAGTTCCTTTAAGTCACATCCTTGCTCTTCCTGCTCCCTTAGGTGCCATGATCTTGATGAGTTTTAGCTCAGTGATCATGGCGAATCACACCAAACTTAGAGGTTTGCTTGTCCTTAAGCAAAAGAAAGGAAAGGAGAAGAATAGTAGGAGAGGCAAATTCAAAATTCAAAAGATATGATGAGTTGAAAAAGATATGAGAAGAAATTAAAAAGATTTGAAAAGACTTCAAAAAGATAGATGAGTTTTGAAAAAGTTTTGAAAAGAAATTAAAGAAAAATCAAGAAATATGTTTAGGATTAAAAAAATTTTTGAAATTGAAGTTGAAAGATGAGAGTTTGTAACATATTTATGCAAGAAATCATGAATTGAAACGTGAAAATTGGAAAAAATTTGAATTGAAAACGAAATTACCTCCTCTCTACAATCCTGGCGTTAAACGCCCAAACGCTGCATGTTTTGGGCGTTTAACGCCCAATTGCTGCTTCTCCTGGGCGTTCAACGCCCAGCTGTTGCTTCTTTCTGGCATTGAACGCCAAGAAGTCCTTTGTCACTGGGCGTTTTTCTAAACGCCTAGGACGCTGTCAATCTGGTGTTAAACGCCCAGAAGGTGCTTCTTTCTGGCGTTCAACGCCCAGAAGATGCTCCTTTCTGGCGTTTAACGCCCAGATGGCTACCCTTACTGGCGTTGAACACCCAGTGGGTGCTTCTTTTGGGCGTTCAACGCCCAAAATGTTTCTTACTGGTTTTTTCACGCCAGTGAGCTTCCAAATTCCCTTGTAACTTTGTGAATTCAAGCAATTGCTATTTTACCTTGAAGATACCTGACATATACCTGTAAAAAAATCAATTAATTAACAAATACTTTGTAAATGGCTGGGTTGCCTCCCAGCAAGTGCTTATTTATTGTCATTAGCTGGACTATTACTGAGCTTTAATCAAGCCTCAATTTTGAGCATTCTTGCTCAAAATTGCCTTCAAGATAATATTTGTCTCTCTGTCCATTAACAATGAACTTTTTATTAGAATCATTATCCTAAAGCTCTACGTATCCATATGGTGACACGCTTGTAATCACATATGGACCTCTCCACCGGGACTTCAATTTTTCGGGGAATAATCTAAGCCTAGAATTAAATAGCAGAACTTTCTGCCTTGGCTCAAAGACTCTGGATGACAATTTCTTATCATGCCATCTTTTTGCTTTCTCTTTGTATATTTTTGCATTCTTGAAAGCATTGAGTCTAAATTCCTCTAGCTCATTTAACTGGAGCAATCGTTTTTCTCCAGCTAACTTGGCATCAAGGTTCAAGAATCTGGTTGCCCAGTAGGCCTTATGTTCCAGTTCCACTGGCAAGTGACATGCCTTTCCATTAACAAGCTGGTACGGAGAGGTCCCTATAGGGGTCTTGAATGCTGTTCTGTATGCCCACAGAGCATCATCCAAGCTTCTTGCCCAATCTCTTCTACGGTTAATTACAGTCCATTCCAGGATTCTTTTGAGTTCTCTATTTGAGACTTTAGCTTGCCCATTAGTCTGTGGGTGATATGGAGTGGCCACCCTCTGGCTAACTCCATAACGAACCAAAGTAGAATAGAGCTGTTTATTGCAGAAATGAGTGCCCCCATCACTGATTAGTACTCTAGGGGTGTCAAATCTGCTGAAGATGTGTTTCTGGAGGGATTTTAACACTGTCTTAGTGTCATTAGTGGGTGTAGCAATAGCTTCTACCCATTTGGATACATAATCCACCGCCACCAGAATATAAGTGTTTGAGTATGATGGTGGGAAAGGTCCCATAAAGTCAATACCCAACACATCAAACAACTCAATCTCCAAGATCCCTTGTTGAGGCATGGCATAACTGTGAGGCAGATTGCCAGATCTTTGGCAACTGTCGCAATTAAGCACAAACACTCGGGAATCTTTATAGAGAGTAGGCCAGTAGAAGCCACATTGGAGGACTCTTGTGGCTGTTCGCTCACTTCTAAAATGTCCTCCATACTGTGATCCATGGCAGTGCCATAGGATCCTATGCGCTTCTTCTTTAGGCACACATCTACGGATTACTCCGTCTGCACATCTCTTGAAGAGATATGGTTCATCCCAAAGATAGTACTTTGCATCCATGATCAACTTCTTTGATTGCTGCCTACTGTACTCTTTGGGTATGAACCTTACTTCCTTGTAGTTTGCAATGTCTGCAAACCATGGCACTTCCTGGATGGCAAAGAGTTGCTCATCCGGAAAGGTTTTAGAGATCTCAGTAAGAGGGAGGGACGCCCCTTCTACTGGTTCTATTCGGGACAGGTGATCTGCTACTTGGTTTTCTGTCCATTTTCTGTCTCTTATTTCTATATCAAACTCTTGCAAAAGCAACACCCATCTGATAAGTCTTGGTTTTGAATCCTGCTTTGTGAGTAGATATTTAAGTGCAGCATGATCAGTGTACACAATCACTTTTGATCCTACTAAATAGGATCTAAACTTGTCAATAGCGTAAACCACTGCAAGCAGCTCTTTTTCTGTGGTTGTGTGATTCTTCTGTGCGTCATTTAAAACACGACTGGCATAGTAAATGACGTGCAGAAGCTTGTCATGTCTCTGTCCCAACACTACACCAATGGCATGGTCACTGGCATCACACATTAATTCAAATGGTAATGTCCAGTCTGGTGCAGAGATGACTGGTGCTGTGACCAGCTTAGCTTTCAGAGTCTCAAACGCCCGCAGACACTCCTTATCAAAGATAAATGGCGTGTCAGCAGCTAGCAGATTACTTAGAGGTTTGGCAATTTTTGAAAAATCCTTTATAAACCTCCTATAGAATCCTGCATGCCCTAGAAAGCTTCTGATTGCCTTAACATTGGCTGGTGGCGGTAATTTTTCAATTACCTCTACCTTAGCTTGATCCACCTCTATTCCCCTGTTCGAGATTTTGTGCCCAAGGACAATTCCTTCAGTCACCATAAAGTGACATTTCTCCCAGTTTAAAACTAGGTTGGTCTCTTGGCATCTCTTTAGAACAAGTGCTAGATGGTCCAGACAGGAGCTGAATGAGTCTCCAAATACTGAAAAGTCATCCATGAAGACTTCCAGAAATTTTTCCATCATATCAGAAAAAATTGAGAGCATGCACCTTTGAAAGGTTGCAGGTGCATTGCACAAGCCAAATGGCATCCTTCTGTATGCAAATACTCCGGATGGACATGTGAATGCCGTTTTCTCTTGATCTTTTGGATCTACTGCAATTTGATTATAACCTGAATATCCATCCAGGAAGCAGTAGTATTCATGACCTACTAGTCTTTCTAGCATCTGGTCTATGAATGGTAAAGGAAAATGATCCTTTCTGGTAGCTGTATTGAGCCTTCTATAATCAATACACATACGCCACCCTGTAACTATTCTTGTAGGAACCAGTTCATTTTTTTCATTATGAACCACTGTCATGCCACCTTTCTTAGGGACGACTTGGACAGGGCTTACCCAGGGGCTATCAGAAATAGAATAAATAATCACAGCCTCTAGTAACTTAGTGACCTCTTTCTGCACCACCTCCTTCATGGCTGGATTCAGCCGCCTTTGTGGTTGAACCAATGGCTTGGCGTCACCTTCCAGTAAGATCTTGTGCATGCATCTGGATGGGCTAATGCCCTTGAGATCACTGATGGACCACCCAAGAGCTGTCTTGTGTGTCCTTAGCACTTGAATTAGTGCTTCCTCTTCTTGTGGTTCTAAGGTAGAGCTTATGATTACAGGAAAGGTATCACCTTCTCCCAGAAATGCATATTTCAGGGATGGTGGTAATGGTTTGAGCTCGAGTTTGGGAAGTTTCTCTTCTTCCTGAGGGATTTTCAGAGGTTCTACTATTCTCTCTGGTTCCTCCAGATCAGGCTGAACATCTTTAAAGATATCCTCTAGCTCTGATTCAAGACTCTCAGCCATATTGATCTCTTTTACGAGAGAGTCAATAATATCAACGCTCATGCAGTCATTTTGGGTGTCTGGATGCTGCATGACTTTGACAACATTCAACTTGAACTCATCCTCATTGACTCTCAGGGTTACTTCCCCTTTTTGAACATCAATGAGGGTTCGGCCAGTTGCTAGGAAAGGTCTTCCCAGAATGAGAGTTGCACTCTTGTGCTCCTCCATTTCCAGCACCACAAAGTCAGTGGAAAAGGCAAATGGCCCAACCTTGACAATCATGTCTTCAATCACGCCTGATGGGTATTTAATGGAGTCATCAGCAAGTTGGAGACATATCCGAGTTGGTTTAACTTCATCAATCAACCCAATCTTTCTGATAGTAGCTGCAGGTATTAGATTAATACTTGCCCCAAGATCACATAGAGCTTGCTTGGTACAAGTACATTCTAATGTGCATGGTATCATAAAGCTTCCCAGATCTTTAAGCTTCTCAGGTAAGCTTTTCATAATGACTGCACTGCATTCTTCAGTGAGGTAAACTTTCTCAGTTTCCCTCCAATCCTTCTTATGACTTAAGATCTCTTTAATGAACTTTGCATAAAAGGGTATTTGCTCAAGTGCCTCTGCAAACGGAATATTTATTTCAAGAGTCCTGAGATAGTCTGCAAAGCGGGCAAATTGCTTATCCTGTTCCGCTTGGCAGAGTTTCTGAGGATAAGGCATTTTGGCTTTATATTCCTCAACCTTAGTTGCTATAGGTTTATTGCCTATAGGTGTGGGCTGAGAAGCCTTTTTAGAGGGCTTGTTATCAGTACTTGTATGTGTCTGATCTCCCACTGGCGTTTGAATGCCAGGGGTGGAAGCTGGAGTGGCGTTAGACGCCAGCTCCTTACCTGTTTCTGGCATTTGAACACCAGAACTGTGCTTCCTCTGGTCGTTCAACGCCAATTCATTGCTTATTTCTGGCGTTGAACGCCAGAACTGAGCATGGTCTGGGCGTTCAGCGCCAGCTTTCCCCCCATTTTCTGGCGTTTGGGCACCAGAGTCATTCCTTTCTGGGCTCTGATTGTCCTCAGATGGATTTTGGGTGGTTTGCTCATTTCTTGGCT
Source organism: Arachis hypogaea (assembly GCF_003086295.3). Lineage (NCBI taxonomy): Eukaryota > Viridiplantae > Streptophyta > Magnoliopsida > Fabales > Fabaceae > Arachis > Arachis hypogaea. The sequence continues at coordinate 47,065,720 of NC_092037.1, read as the reverse complement.
TCCTACTACCTTGAAGTGAAGTATTTAATGTTTTCCCACTCCTTAATTGAACTGCTTGGCATTCTTCTATTATTTGTTTTGATAACTGCTGTTCTGTTTGCGTCAACTGTATTTCCATATTCATATTAGCCATTCTTGTTTCTAGTAGTATCTCCTTGAATTCGGCTAACTATTTTGTTAGAAAATCTAATTGCTGATTGAATTCAGTAGCTTGATCTGCAGGACTGAGTTCAGCAGTTACTGTTTTAGCCTCAGGTACAGATGCTGATTTCTGGCAACTGTATCAATGAGCTCTTGAGCTTCTTCTATTGTCTTTCTTATGTGTATAGATCCACCAGCTGAGTGGTTTAGAGAAATCTGAGCTCTTTCTGTAAGCCCATAGTAGAAGATGTCTAATTGCACCCACTCTGAAAACATTTCAGAGGGGCATTTTCTTAGCATCTCTCTGTATCTCTTCCAGGCATCATAAAGGGATTCATTATCTCCTTGTTTGAAGCCTTAGATGCTTAGCCTTAGCTGTGTCATCCGTTTTGGAGGAAAATAGTGATTTAGGAATTTTTCTGACAGCTGTTTCCATGTCTTCATGCTGTCCTTAGGTTGGTTATTTAACCACCTCTTAGCTTGGTCCTTTACAGCAAATGGAAACAGTAATAATCTGTAGACATCCTGATCTACTTTCTTATCATGTACTGTGTCAGCAATTTGTAAAAATTGTGCCAGAAACTCTGTAGGTTCTTCCTGTGGAGGTTAGCATATGACCCCAGAGTCCTTCTGGACTGTTCATTTCCACTTAGTTCCATGATGGAGCAAGGAGATGATATGGATGTTGATATTATTTATTTTATTAAAAAAAATTTTTATATATATTTTTGAAATAATAAAATAAAATAAATAAATAAATAAATAAATAAATAAACGAAATAAAAATGAAAATAAAAATAAAAATAAAAATTTGAAAATATTTTATGAAGATTTTCGAAAAAAAATGAGGAGAGAGAAATTGGTTAGGATATTTTCGAAAATTTTGAGAAAAGATAAGATAGAATATATGATTTGTAAAAGATGAATATGATAGGAAACAGATGTAATTGAAGATTGAAAAGATATAAAAGGTATTTGAAAAAGATAAATTTGTTTTGAAAAAGATATTGTGAAGATTTGAAAAAGATATTTATGAGTTGAAAAGATTTTAAGAAGGAAAATATAAAAAAAAAATTTAAATCTTAAAAGGATAAGATTTGAAAAATTTTGAAATTGAAATCTGAATTTTTATAAAAAAAAATTTGAAAATATGGCTTAAAAATAGTTAGAAAAGATATTTTTTTGAATTTTGAATTTTATGATGAAAGAGAAAAACACATAAAAGACACAAGACTTAAAATTTTTAGATCTAATGCTCCTTGTTTTCGAAAATTTTGGAGGGAAAACACCAAGGAACACCAAACTTAAAAATTTTAAGATCAAAACACAAAGAAGACTCAAGAACACTTTGAAGATTCACAAGAACACCAAGAACAAAAGAAAGAACAACAAACTTAAAATTTTTAGAAAACCACAATGAAATTTTCGAAAAAAAAAGAGAGATTAACAAAAAAACACCAAACTTAAACTTTGGTATAAGATTTAATCAAAGAAATTTTTTTTTGAAAAAGGTTTTAAAAAGAAGATACCCAGTTACCAAGAACATAGACCAATGCTCTAGCCAATTGGGCAGTAAATGTAGCACTTGTACTGAATAGGTATATTCCTTTTGAAAGACTAATGTTTTGGAAAAAATACAAGTGAAACAAGAAAAGACACAGAACAAGAAAAATTAAAGATCAACAAGAAAAATCAACAAGAACAACTTGAAGCTCAAAGAGCGCAAATTCAAAAATTTAAAGGGAAAATATAAAATATGTAATTGACACCAAACTTAGAACAAGACACTAAACTCACGAAAAAAATTAGAAATTGATAAAGAAAAATAATATTTTTGAAAAAAATTTTAAAAAGGGAATAAAGGACTCAGAATTTAATGACTCTATAACAACAAAAATAAATTATTCCTAATCTAAGCAACAAAATAAACCTTTAGTTGTTCAAACTCGAAAAATCCCCGGCAACGGCGCCAAAAACTTGGTGCACGAAATTGCAATCACACTTTTGCAATCCGCACAACTAACCAGCAAGTGCACTGGGTCGTCCAAGTAATACCTTACGTGAGTAAGGGTCGATCCCACGGAGATTATTGGTTTGAAGTAAGCTATGTTTATTTTATTATTCTTAGTCAGAATTTCAATTAAAATTATCAGTTTGAATTATTAGAAAAATAAAAGAGCGTGAATTAATTACTTGTAATGCAGTAATGGAGAATATGTTGGAGTTTTGGAGATGCTTTGTCTTCTGAATTCTTGTAATGTAATATTCAACTCAATTTCAAAGTGCAAAGTTCCTTCCATGGCAAGCTGTATGTAGGGTGTCACCATTGTCAGTGGCTACCTCCCATCCTCTCAGTGAAAACGGTCCAGATGCTCTGTCACAGCACGGCTAATCAGCTGTTGGTTCTCGATCATGTTGGAATAGGATCCATTGATCCTTTTGCGTTTGTCATCACGCCCAGCAATCGTGAGTTTGAAGCTCGTCACAGCCATTCAATCCTTGAATCCTACTCAGAATACCACAGACAAGGTTTAGACTTTTCAGATCCTCAAGAGTGGCCGCCATCAATTCTAGCTTATACCACGAAGATTCTGATTAAGGAATCTACGAGAAGCTCATTCAATCTGATGTAAAACGGAGGTGGTTGTCAGGAACACGTTCATGAATTGAGGAAGGTGATGAGTGTCACGGATCATCAACTTCTTCATAATTAAGCGCGAATGAACATCTTAGATAGGAACACACACGTTTGAATGGAGAAATAGAAACAATTGCATTAATTCATCGAGACGCTGCAGAGCTCTTCACCCCCAACAATGGGGTTTAGAGACTCATTCCGTCAAAGTGTATAAAATTCAGATCTGAAAATGTCATGAGGTACAAAATAAGTCTCTAAACGTTGTTTAAATAGTAAACTAGTAACCTAGGTTTACAGAATATGAGTAAACTAAGATAATTGGTGCAGAAATCCACTTCTGGGGTCCACTTGGTGTGTGCTGGTGCTGAAACTTAAGCCTCTCACGTGCTTGGGCTGTTTCTGGAGTTGAACGCCAGGTTGTAACGTGTTTTGGGCGTTGAACTCCAACTTGTAACCTGTTTCTGATGCTGGACGCCAGATGCCAGTTTACGTCATTTATCTTTGCACAAAGAATGGACTATTATATATTGCTGGAAAGCCCTGGATGTCTACTTTCCAACCCAATTGAGAGTGCGTCAATTGGACTTCTGTAGCTCAAGAAAATCCACTTCAAGTGCAGGGAGGTCAGGATCCAACAGCATCAGCAGTCCTTTTTCAGCCTAAATCAGATTTTTGCTCAGCTCCCTCAATTTCAGTCAGAAAATACCTGAAATCATAGAAAAATGCACAAACTCATAGTAAAGTCCAGAAATATGATTTTTGCCTAAAAACTAATGATATTCTACTAAAAACTAATTAAAACATACTAAAATCTACATGAAATTACCCCCAAAAGCGTATAAAATATCCGCTCATCACACTCCCAGGGCAATGCTCGGTTGGTGGAGTGAGCGCAGCATCCCCTTGCCTTGGCCTTCAAATTTTGTGTGACAAGCTCCTTGGACATGCATCAGGGTAGCGCTCGGTTAATGGCAAGAGCGCAGCATCCAAGCCTTGCCAAGTCTTGCGCACCAAGCTCCTTTGGCCGTGTCAAATTGCTAGGTTTGTTGCGTTCCCAGCCCCTTGTCCGTGTCAACAGCGCTCGGTGAGTAGGGAGAGATAAGTACTCTTTGCCTGAGATGGGAGCCTCCCTTCGAGGTTTGCTTTGAGCACTTCAGCTCCAATTTTGGAGAATAACCCAAGGTAGTGCTCCTCAGCTCCTTGGTTCGAACTCCCTGTGAATGCATTTCAGCCAATTTTTGCTTATTTTCCTTGCAAGGAGCATTTTTCTTGATCCCTTGACTCATGGGTTCGAACCTTGTGGCCTTCACTAGTAAACATTGCTCCTTGGATTTAATTTGGATGGAGCCTGATAAAGTTAACTGTGTTAACTGAGCATTGTGATTTTTGCCTTGCTTCTTTGGTGCTCGGTTAACAAGGAGAGCACAGCATTCCTTGCTTTGCTTCCTTGGTGATAAACCCATATTTTATGATATATTTTGTGCTGAATTTAAGTGATTTATTCAATCCTTCACCCACTTATGCATGTGAAATTGTATGGTTTTACTTTCCCTTCCTTATTATGTGATGTATGTGAAAAACATGCTTCCTAGGCTTTAAAAATATTAATTTTAATTACCTTGTACTGCCATTCGATGCCGTGATTTGTGTATTAAGTATTTTCAGATCTTCTAAGGCTGGAATGATTAAAGGATGGAAAGGAGACATACAAAAATGGAAGGAAAGCATAAAATGGAGTTTTTGAAGAAACTGGCGGTGACGCGTCCGCATGGACGACGCGAACGTGTGGTTCGCACAAAAAGGAATTGACGCAAGCACATGGATGAGGCGAACGCGTGACTTGCGAAATACAACTGATGCAGGTGCATGACTGACGCGACCGCATGGAAGAGCAACACTCCAAACGACGCGACCGCGTGACCCACACGGACGCGTGACGTGCGCGATCTGTAGAATTTGCAAATCGTGTTTTCAGCGATTTTTGGGCTCTTTTTGGTCCAGATCCAAACCCAGAGAACACAGATTGAAGGATTATAAATGGAGGAATCCACCCATTCATAAAGCATATAGAGAGAATACACACTTTTTAGGATTGAGATGTAGTTTTTAGTGAGAGAGGTTCCCTCCTCTCTCTTAGGATTAGGATTAGGATTTTTAGAACTTAGGAATATTTTTATCTCACCTTTCTATCAGGTTCAATATCTTTTTATTTCGACTTCTCTTAATTGTTGATTATTGATGTTGCTTATTTGGCTTATGACTCTTCATGTTTGGATTGATTTTATTTTATTAATGTAATTGAGGTATTTCAGACTTATGATTGTTTTCTCTAATTTATGTTATTGATGCTTGGGCTCTATCCAAATTATTTTCATTCAAGTAGATTTTATTCCCTTTTGGCTTTGGTTGATTAATTGGTAACTCTTGAGTTGTCAAACTCAGCAGTGGTTGAAATTGGCAGATTCTAATTGATTTAGATCGCTCTAAAGCTAGTCTTCCCACAAGGATTGACTAGGACTTGAGGATCAAACTAATTAGTCCACTTGACTTTCCTTTGCTTTAGTAAAGGTTGACTAAGTGGGATTAAAATCCAATTCTCATCACACCTGATAAGGATAACTAGGATAGGACTTCCAATTTCTCATATCTTGCCAAGAGAATATTTTTCTTGTCATTTAAATTACTTGTTCAACCCTTTTTAAAACCCCAAAATATACCTTTTGCATAACCAATAATAAGAACATACCTCCCTGCAATTCCTTGAGAAGACGACACGAGGTTTAAATACTTCGGTTATCAATTTTAAAGGGGTTTGTTACTTGTGACAACCAAAACGTTTGTACGAAGGGATTTTCTGTTGGTTTAGAATCTATACTCACAACGCGACTATATTTTTACAAAATTCTTTACTAGCAAAAATCCCAACGTTAAAATGGCGCTGTTGTCGGGGAATTGCAAATGTGTGCCTTATTATCGATTATTGTAAATATTTTTTCTTTTACTTGTTTATTTGTTTTTTGTTTTCCCTTCTTATTTCTGATAGCTACTATGAATTCTCACCCCTCTCGCTTTGAGTTTGGTTCTAATTTTGTTGAAAGGAATGGAAGCTATAACAGGACTATGCATCAAGGTCTAAGCAATCAAAGATGGATGGAGCCAAGAGGATCTGATCACCCCTTTAGGCAACAACACCCTCCTAGATATCATGGATAGAGACCATTCTACAATGCATACCAAGCTGATAGATATGGTGGACCGCCTTGTAGCTACCAACAAGCCCCACCCTATGCTCAGAGACCATCCTTTCAACACAACCTCAACCCACCATACTCACAATCTTCTTTTCACCATTCACTACCACATGATCCTTATCTGCCCCAACGCCAATCCAATTACTCCCAAAAACCACCACTCTCCTACACACCATGTCCATATGCATCAAGCTAAGAATCATAGGTTTGCTTCGAAGAATCAGTAAACCAATTTAATGTAACCCTTCATCAACTGGAGCAAGCAATAAATCAATTATCTTCCAGACGTTCGGACACTCAACAGACTCCCATGGCTTCATGTGGAGAATCTAATGAAGAATGTATTGTGAAGAAGACACAAGAAGCTCAAGTGGACAACATAGAGCATAACTTCGTACTGGAACAAGTAGAGGACGCTGTCATTATAGAAGAAGAAGAGTTGGTGAAGATTTAGGAGATACTGAACCTCCGCAGGAATCCAGAGTTGTGGAGAATTTCGTCGAGGACGTTACAATTAATGCTAAGAAGGATAGTGCACAACCCCCAAGGCAGGTATATTATGAGGAACTGGATGGAATGACCTAAGACTCAAGTTTCCTTGATAACGATAGTCACCAGTCAAGTCCTCCTAGTGATGAACTTGCATCCGCAAGTGAATTCTTTGAGACAGGAAAATCTTCCCCAAGTGAATACGAAGATGATGCAGAGGTCGACTTTTCTCAGCCTCCTAATTATGACTCCAATGATGAGGAAGACATCGGTGACTTTGATCAAGACAGGGTTGAATTGGAAGAAAATTGCCAAGAAATGGAGGAATTCACTAAAGACCATGGTGGACGAAATTGTGATCACTTGTTCTTTTGTTTATAAAGGATGTATACTCTGAGGGCATTGTTTATTTCCTTCACAATCTCGTTCAACTAACCAGCAAGTGTACTGGGTCGTCCAAGTAATAACCTTACGTGAGTAAGGGTCGAATCCACAGAGATTGTTGGTATGAAGCAAGCTATGGTCACCTTGCAAATCTCAGTTAGGCAGAGTAAAAATAGTTTTATGGGTTTTCGAAAATAGAAATAATAAAATAGAATATAATAAAGAGGATAGAACACTTATGCAGATTCATTGGTGGGATTTCAGATAAGCGGATGGAGATGCTGTAGAGCTCTTGGACGCCTGCTCTCCTACTCCTTCTGCTCAATCTTTCTTACTCCTTTCCATGGCAAGCTTTGTATAGGGGTTCACCATCAACTGTGGCTACTTTCATTCCTCACGGGGAAATAACCTGTGCGGCTGTCACTCGCACAGCTAACCAGTCTGGAGGCATCACCCATGGCTGATGGCTACATCCCATCCTCGCAGTGAAAACTATGCAACGCACTCTGTCACAGTACGGCTAATCACCGGTTGGTTCCCGCTCCTACTGGAATAGAATCCCTCTTTTGCGTCTGTCACCAACGCCCAGCAGGTTAAAGTTTGAAGCACGTCACGGTCATTCATGATCGGAATCCTACTCGGAACACCACAGACAAGGTTGGACTTTCCGGACTCCCAGGATCCTACTCGGAACACCACAGACAAGGTTGGACTTTCCGGATCCAGATGAATGCCGCCAACTATCTAACTTATACCACGAAGATTCTGTTGGGGAATCTAAGAGATACACATTCAAGCTCTGTTGCATGTAGAACGGACATGGTTGTCAATCACGCGCATTCATAAGTGAGAATGATAATGAGGGTAATCTGACTCATCACATTCATCATGTTCTTGGGTACGAATGAATATCTTGGAATAAGAATAAGAGAGATTTGAATAAAAGAAGATAGAATTTCATTAATACTTGAGGTACAGCAGAGCTCCACACCCTTAATCTATGGTGTGCAGAAACTCCACCGTTGAAAATACATAAGCAAAGAGTTCAGGCATGGCCGAATGGCCAGCCCTCTCTAACGTGATCAATGATCCCCTAAGATGAAGAATAAAACAAAACTGAGATCAAAGATGTCTAATACAATAGATAAATGTCCTATATATACTAGACTAGCTACTAGGGTTTACATGAGTAAGTAATTGATGCATAAATCCACTTCCGGGGCCCACTTGGTGTGTGCTTGGGCTGAGCTTGATGAATTCACGTGCTAAGGCATATCTTGGCGTTGAACTCTGAGTTATGACGTGTTTTGGGCGTTCAACTCCGGATCATGACGTTTTTCTGGCGTTTAACTCCAGACAGCAGCGTGTACTTGGCGTTCAACGCCAAGTTACGTCGTCATTCTTCGAATAAAGTATGGACTATTATATATTGCTGGAAAGCTCTGGATGTCTACTTTCCAACGCCGTTGAGAGCGCGCCAATTGGAGTTCTGTAGCTCCAGAAAATCCATTTCGAGTGCAGGGAGGTCAGAATCCAACAGCATCAGCAGTCCTTTTGTTAGCCTTCTTCAGAGTTTTGCTCAAATCCCTCAATTTCAGTCAGAATTTACCTGAAATCACAGAAAAACACACAAACCCATAGTAAAGTCCAGAAATGTGAATTTAACATCAAAACTAGTGAAAACATCCCTAAAAGTAGCTTAAACTTACTAAAAACTATATGAAAACAATGCCAAAAAGCATATAAATTATCCGCTCATCACAACACCAAACTTAAATTGTTGCTTGTCCCCAAGCAACTGAAAATCAAATAGGATAAAAGAAGAGAATATACTATAAAGTCCAAAATATCAATGAATATTAATTTAATTAGATGAGCGGGACTTGTAGCTTTTTTTGCTTCTGAACAGTTTTGGCATCTCACTTTTTCCTTTGAAGTGTAGAGTGATTGGCTTCTCTAGGAACTTAGAATTTCAGATAGTGTTATTGACTTTCCTAGTTAGGCATGTTGATTCTTGAACACAGCTACTTTATGAGTCTTGGCTGTGGCCCTAAGCACTTTGTCTTCCAGTATTACCACCGGATACACAAATGCCACAGACACATAACTGGGTGAACCTTTTCGGATTGTGACTCAGCTTTGCTAAAGTCCCCAGTTAGTGGTGTCCAGAGCTCTTAAGCACACTCTTTTGCTTTGGATCACGACTTTAACCACTCAGTCTCAAGCTTTTCACTTGGACCTTCATGACACAAGCACATGGTTAGGGACAGCTTGATTTAGCCGCTTAGGCCTGGATTTTATTTCCCTGGGCCCTCCTATCCATTGATGCTCAAAGCCTTGGATCCTTGCTACCCTTGCCTTTTGATTTTAAGGGCTATTGGCTTTTTCTGCTTGCTTTTTCTTTCTATATTTTTTTTCGCCACTTTTTTTTCTTTTTTTTTTTTTCACTGCTTTTTCTTGCTTCAAGAATCAATTCATGAATTTTTCAGTTCATCAATAACATTTCTCTTTGTTCATCATTCTTTCAAGAGCCAACAATTTTAACACTCATAAACAACAAGATCAAAAATATGCACTGTTCAAGCATTCATTCAGAAAACAAAAATTATTGCCACCACATCAATATAATTAAATTAAATTCACTAATAATTTCGAAAATTATGTACTTCTTGTTCTTTTGAATTAAAACATTTTTCTTTTAAGAGAGGTGAAAGACTAATGGATTTTATTCATAGCTTTAAGGCATGGTTACACACTAATGATCATGAAGTAGAGACACAAAAACATAGATAAACATAACACTTAAAAACCGAAAACAGAAAGAAAATAAAGAACAAGGAATGAATCCACCTCTAGTGGCGTTTTCTTCTTGAAGGACCAATGATGTTCTTCAACTCTTCTATGTCCCTTCCTTGCCTTTGTTGCTCCTTTCTCATAGCTCTTTGATCTTCTCTTATTTCTTGAAAAGTGAGGGCGTGTTCATGGTGTTCCACCCTTAGTTGTTCCACGTTTTGGCTCAAGTCTTCTAAGGAGGTACTGAGTTGCTCCCAATAGTTGTTGGGAGGAAAGTGCATTCCATGAGGCATTTGTTGATGAACTTCCTCATGTTCTCCTTGGGGGCCGTGAGGAACTTCCCTTGTTTGCTCCATCCTTTTCTTGGTGATGGGCTTGTCTTCTTCAATGGAGACATCTCCATCTATGATAACTCCGGCTGAATAACATAGATGGCATATGAGGTGGGGGAAGGCTAGCCGTGCCATGTATGAAGGCTTGTCAGCTATTTTGTAGAGTTCATTGGCTATGACTTCATGAACCTCTACTTCCTCTCCAATCATGATGCTATGAATCATGATTGCCCGATCCACAGTAACTTCAGATCGGTTGCTTGTAGGGATGATGGATCTTTGGATGAACTCCAGCCATCCTCTAGCTACAGGCTTGAGGTCCAGTCTTCTTAGTTGGACTGGTTTGCCTTTGGAGTCTACTCTCCATTGGGCGCCTTCCACACAAATGTCCATTAGGACGTGGTCCAACCTTTGATTGAAGTTGACCCTCCTTGTGTAGGGGCGTTCATCACCTTGCATCATGGGTAGATGAAACGCCAACCTCACATTTTCCGGACTGAAATCTAAGTATTTCCCCCGAACCATTGTGAGATAGTTCTTTGGATTCGGGTTCATACTTTGATCATGGTTCCTTGTGATCCATGCATTAGCATAGAACTCTTGAACCATCAGTAATCCGACTTGTTGCATGGGGTTGGTTATGACTTCCCACCCTCTTCTTTGGATCTCATGTCGGATTTCCGGATACTCATTCTTTTTGAGCTTGAAGGGGACCTCAGGGATCACCCTCTTCTTTGCCACAACATCATAGAAGTGGTCTTGGTGGCTCTTGGAGATGAATCTCTCCTTTTCCCATGATTCGGAAGTGGAAGCTTTTGCCTTCCCTTTTCCTTTTCTTGAGGAAACTCCGGTCTTGGGTGCCATTGATGGTGAATGAAAAATAAAACGCTAGGCTTTTTACCACACCAAACTTAAAATTTGCTCGTCCTCGAGCAAAAAGAAAAGAAGAGTAGAAGAAGAAGAAGAAGAGAATTTGGAAGAGAGGGAGAGAAGTGGGTTCGGCTATGTGAGAGAAGAGTGGGTAGTGTTGTGTGAAAATGAAGAAGAAAGGAGAGGTATTTATAGGGTGGGGGGGAGGGTTAGGTTTCGGCCATTTTGGGTGGGAATGGGTGGGAAATTGAATTTGAATGTAATGGAGGTAGGTGGGGTTTATGGGGAAGAGGAGGTTGATGTGAATGGTGCATGGGGTAATTGGGAAGAGAAATTGATGTGATTGGTGAAGGTTTTTGGGAAGGGTGACATTGAGAATGAGATTTGGATTAGGAGAGTGTGAATAGGATTAAAAGAAAAGGTAGGTGGGGATCCTGTGGGGTCCACAGATCCTGAGGTGGGAATCCTGTGGGGTCCACAGGTCCTGAGGTGAAAAGAAATACCATTCCTTCACCCTATAGGCGTGTAAATTGCCTTCATGCACCATTCTGGCGTTCAAACGCCCATTGGTGCATGTTCTGGGCGTTAAACGCCCATGTGATGCTTGATCTGGGCGTTAAACGCCCATGTGATGCTTGATTCTGGCGTTGAACGCCAGTTTCAAGCTTGTTTCTGGCGTTCAGCGCCAGATTGTCCTCTGCGTGCGCATCCTGGCGTTAAACGCCAGGATGTAGCTTGTTTTGGGCGTTCAGCGCCAGGAAGATGCTCTGTTCTGGCGTTGAACGCCCGCCAGATGCATCTTCTGGGCGTTGAACGCCGGCCCGTGCGTCCTCCAGGGTGAAAATTTTTTTCTTCTGTTTTTGACTCTGTTTTTAATTTTTTTGATTTTTTCGTGACTCCTCATGATCATGTACCTAATTAAACATAAAAATAACAAAGAAACAAAATAAAATAAAATTAGATAAATAAAATTTGGTTGCCTCCCAACAAGCGCTTCTTTAATGTCAATAGCTTGACAGTGGCTCTCATGGAGCCACAGAGCAATCAAGTCAATGTTGTCTAGTCCCAACACCAAACTTAGAGTTTGGATATGGGGTTTGGACACCAAACTTAGAGTTTGGTTGTGGCCTCACAACACCAAACTTAGAGTTTGACTGTGTGGGCTCTTCTTGACTTTGAACTGAGAGAAGCTCTTCATGCTTACTCTCTTTTGTCACAGAGGGATTGCCATGTGCTTGAAACACAAGGTATTCTCCATTCAATTGAAGGACTAACTCTCCTCTGTTGACATCTATCACAGCTTCTGCTGTGGCTAGGAAAGGTCTTCCTAGGATGATGCATTCATCATCTTCCTTCCTAGTATCTAGGATTAGGAAATCAGCAGGGATGTAAAAGTCTTCAACTTTTATAAGCACGTCCTCTACTATCCCATGAGCTTGTCTTATGGATTTATCTGCCAATTGTAATGAGAACAAGGCAGGTTTACTTTCCAAAGTCTCATTACCAAACAGCTTGGCATTCAGTTTCATGATAGCTCCTAGATATTGAGCAACTTGCTCACTAGTCACATCTTCATCCTCCTCAGAGGATGAATAATAGTCAGAGCTCATGAATGGCAGAAGGAGATTTAATGGAATCTCTATGGTCTCTGTGTGAGCCTCAGATTCCTCAGGATCCTTATTAGGAAGCTCCTTCTTGCTTGGAGGACGTCCCAGGAGGTCTTCCTCACTAGGATTTTCGTCCTCCTCCTCCTTAGTGCATTCGGCCACTTTGATCAAATCAATGGCCTTGCATTCTCCTTTTGGATTCTCTTCTGTATTACTTGGGAGAATACTGGGAGGAGTTTCAATAACTTTCTTACTCAGCTGGCCTACTTGTGCCTCCAAATTTCTAATGGAGGATCTTGTTTCATTCATGAAACTGAAAGTGGCTTTGGACAGATCAGAGACTATATTAGCTAAATTAGAATTATTTTGTTCAGAGTTCTCTGTCTGTTGCTGAGAAGATGATGGATATGGCTTACTATTATTCAGCCTATTGCGTCCACCATTGTTAAAACCTTGTTGAGGTTTTTGTTGATCCTTCCATGAGAAATTTGGATGATTTCTCCATGATGAGTTATAGGTGTTTCCATAAGGTTCACCAAAGTAATTAACCTCTACCATGGCAGGGTTTTCAGGATCATAAGCTTCTTCAGAAGCTACCTCTCTAGTACTGTTGGATGCATGTTGCAATCCATTCAGATTTTGAGAGATCATGTTGACCTGTTGAGTCAACACTTTGTTCTGAGCCAGTATGGCATTCAGAGCATCAATTTCAAGAACTCCTTTCTTCTGAGGGACTCCATTATTCACGGAATTCCTCTCAGAGGTGTACATGAACTGGTTGTTAGCAACCATGTCAATGAGTTCTTGTGCCTCTTCAGGCGTTTTCTTCAGGTGAATAGATCCACCTGCAGAGTGGTCCAATGACATTTTCGAAAATTCAGATAGACCATAATAGAATATATCTAATAAGGTCCATTCTGAAAACATGTCAGATGGACATCTCTTGGTCAGCTGCTTGTATCTTTCCCAAGCTTCATAGAGGGATTCACCATCTTTTTGTTTGAAGGTTTGAACATCCACTCTCAGCTTGCTCAGCTTTTGAGGAGGAAAGAATTTATCTAAGAAGGCAGTGACCAGCTTATCCCAGGAGTCCAGGCTATCCTTAGGTTGTGAATCCAACCATATTCTAGCTCTGTCTCTTACAGCAAAAGGGAAAAGCATGAGTCTGTAGACTTCAGGATTAACTCCATTCGTCTTTACAGTATCACAGACTTGCAAGAATTCAGTTAAAAACTGATAAGGATCTTCAGATGGAAGTCCATAAAACTTGCAGTTTTGTTGCATTAATGCAACTAGTTGAGGCTTAAGCTCAAAGTTATTGGCTCCAATGGCAGGAATGGAGATGCTTCTTCCATCAAACTTGGATGTTGGCTTTGTGAAGTCACCAAGCATTCTCCTTGCATTATTATTATTATTATTTTCGGCTGCCATGTCTTTCTCTTGTTCGAAAATTTCTGAAAGGTGTTTCTGGATTGTTGTAATTTAGCTTCTCTTAATTTTCTCTTCAGAGTCCTTTCAGGTTCTGGATCAGCTTCAACAAGAGTGCCTTTATCCTTGTTCCTGCTCATAAGAAAGAGAAGAAAACAAGAAAAGAAAGAGGAATACTCTATGTCACAGTATAGAGATTCCCTTATGTTAGTAGAAGAAGAAAGAGGTAGAAGAATGAAGAAGGAGATTCGGATTTTTGGATGAGGAGAGGTGAAGAGAAGTGTTAGTAATTAAATAATTAAAATAGAAGAAGAAAAGAAAAGAAGATTTTCGAAAATAATTTTGAAAAAGAGGTTAGTAATTTTCGAAAATTAAAGATAAGATGAGATTAAAATTAAAATTTAAAACAAAAAGAATTTTTGAAAAAGAGAGGGAGAATTTTCGAAAATTAGAGAGGGAAGAGTAGTTAGGTGGTTTTGAAAAAGATAAGAAACAAACAAAAAGTTAGTTAGTTGATTGAAAAAAGATTTGAAATCAAATTTTGAAAAAGATAAGATAAAAGATAAAAAGATATATTTGAAAAAGATATTTTGAAAAAGATTTAATTTTAAAATTGACTTAACTAACAAGAAACTACAAGATAAGATTCTAGAACTTAAAGATTGAACCTTTCTTAACAAGAAAGTAACAAACTTCAAATTTTTGAACCAATCACATTAATTGTTAGCTAATTTTTCGAAAATTGGATAAAAAGATAAGAAAAGGATTTTGAAAAATATTTTGAAAAATAATTTTGAAATTTTCGAAAATTATGTCAAAAATGAAAAAGATATGATTTTTGAAAAAGATTTTGAAAAGATGAGATTTTTTTAAAATTGAAATTTTGACTTGACTTGTAAGAAACAACTAATTTTTAAAAATTTTTGACCAAGTCAACCCAAAATTTCGAAATTTTGGAGGAAAATAAGGAAAAGATATTTTTGATTTTTTTAAATATTGAATGAAAAACACAAAAATGACCCAAAACATGAAAATTTTGGATCAAGACACAAGATGCATGCAAGAATGCTATGAATGTCAAGATGAACACCAAGAACACTATGAAGATCATGATGAACATCAAGAACATAATTTTGAAAAATTTGTGATGCAAAGAAAACATGCAAGACACCAAACTTAGAAATTTCTAATGCATGGAAAATATGAATGCAAAAATGCACATGAAAAACAACAAAAGACACAAAACAAGAAATCATCAAGATCAAACAAGAAGACTTGTCAAGAACAACTTGAAGATCATGAAGAACACTATGAATGCATGGATTTTCGAAAACAATGCAAGAAAAATTTTAAAAGCATGCAAGTGACACCAAACTTAAAAATTGACTCAAGACTCAAACAAGAAACACAAAATATTTTTGGTTTTTATGATTTTCTAATTTTTTTGTATTTTTATTAAAATTTTTTCGAAAATAAGGTTTGTAAAAACGAAAAATAAAAGAAAAATTTTGAAAAAGATTTTTGAAAAGAAAATTACCTAATCTGAGCAACAAGATGAACCGTCAGTTGTCCATACTCGAACAATCCCCGGCAACGGCGCCAAAAACTTGGTGGACGAAATTGTGATCACTTGTTCTTTTGTTTATAAAGGATGTATACTCTGAGGGCATTGTTTATTTCCTTCACAATCTCGTTCAACTAACCAGCACGTGTACTGGGTCGTCCAAGTAATAACCTTACGTGAGTAAGGGTCGAATCCACAGAGATTGTTGGTATGAAGCAAGCTATGGTCACCTTGCAAATCTCAGTTAGGCAGATTAAAAATAGTTTTATGGGTTTTCGAAAATAGAAATAATAAAATAGAATATAATAAAGAGGATAGAACACTTATGCAGATTCATTGGTGGGATTTCAGATAAGCGGATGGAGATGCTGTAGAGCTCTTGGACGCCTGCTCTCCTACTCCTTCTGCTCAATCCTTCTTACTCCTTTCCATGGCAAGCTTTGTATAGGGGTTCACCATCAACTGTGGCTACTTTCATTCCTCACGGGGAAATAACCTGTGCGGCTGTCACTCGCACAGCTAACCAGTCTAGAGGCATCACCCATGGCTGATGGCTACATCCCATCCTCGCAGTGAAAACTATGCAACGCACTCTGTCACAGTACGGCTAATCACCGGTTGGTTCCCGCTCCTACTGGAATAGAATCCCTCTTTTGCGTCTGTCACCAACGCCCAGCAGGTTAAAGTTTGAAGCACGTCACGGTCATTCATGATCGGAATCCTACTCGGAACACCACAGACAAGGTTGGACTTTCCGGACTCCCAGGATCCTACTCGGAACACCACAGACAAGGTTGGACTTTCTGGATCCAGATGAATGCCGCCAACTATCTAACTTATACCACGAAGATTCTGTTGGGGAATCTAAGAGATACACATTCAAGCTCTGTTGCATGTAGAACGGACATGGTTGTCAATCACGCGCATTCATAAGTGAGAATGATAATGAGGGTAATCTGACTCATCACATTCATCATGTTCTTGGGTACGAATGAATATCTTGGAATAAGAATAAGAGAGATTTGAATAAAAGAAGATAGAATTTCATTAATACTTGAGGTACAGCAGAGCTCCACACCCTTAATCTATGGTGTGCAGAAACTCCACCGTTGAAAATACATAAGCAAAGAGTTCAGGCATGGCCGAATGGCCAGCCCTCTCTAACGTGATCAATGATCCCCTAAGATGAAGAATAAAACAAAACTGAGATCAAAGATGTCTAATACAATAGATAAATGTCCTATATATACTAGACTAGCTACTAGGGTTTACATGAGTAAGTAATTGATGCATAAATCCACTTCCGGGGCCCACTTGGTGTGTGCTTGGGCTGAGCTTGATGAATTCACGTGCTAAGGCATATCTTGGTGTTGAACTCTGAGTTATGACGTGTTTTGGGCGTTCAACTCCGGATCATGACGTTTTTCTGGCGTTTAACTCCAGACAGCAGCGTGTACTTGGCGTTCAACGCCAAGTTACGTCGTCATTCTTCGAATAAAGTATGGACTATTATATATTGCTGGAAAGCTCTGGATGTCTACTTTCCAACGCCGTTGAGAGCGCGCCAATTGGAGTTCTGTAGCTCCAGAAAATCCATTTCGAGTGCAGGGAGGTCAGAATCCAACAGCATCAGCAGTCCTTTTGTTAGCCTTCTTCAGAGTTTTGCTCAAATCCCTCAATTTCAGTCAGAATTTACCTGAAATCACAGAAAAACACACAAACTCATAGTAAAGTCCAGAAATGTGAATTTAACATCAAAACTAGTGAAAACATCCCTAAAAGTAGCTTAAACTTACTAAAAACTATATGAAAACAATGCCAAAAAGCGTATAAATTATCCGCTCATCAGACCACAAGGGAGTAAGTCTTGTAGAACCACCGGAAACACCTATCCCATGGCCATTACCACCAAATATGAACTTCAGGTGGGTAAAATCCTTGACTTTCATCTTTACTTTTCTACTTGAATATGGTTTACTTGAGATAGATGGCTAACTTAGAGCTCTTTGCGGCTTTAAAAGCAAACGGGAAATGACTCGCACTCAAAGCTGGTGTGCAAGATTCACTGAGGTTTCACACTTCAATTTGAGGTGCAAGAATTGGTGTCAAGCTCAATTGGAAGGATCTCGGAAGCTGTTTGGTCACTGCAGTGAACATTCAGATTATTCACCACCCGACTGGAAAAATGCTGATCAAGATAAAAATGGGTGTAAAAGTAGAGTTTGGGATCCTAGAATCTATTCTACCATTCAACACTCCGAAAGCCTGCAAGCCTGTTTAAACTCACCTAAGGGCTTTACGTACCTTGTTTGGGACCCCAGAGGACGCTGGCATTCCAAGCATTGGTGGAGATTTCTGAATGAATTCAAGCATAAGCCACCATAGCAGGAAGTTCTTCAAACGTCCAACTTAAGGACTTTAACTAAAAGTGCTAGGTGGGAGACAACCCACCATGGTATGATCGTCCCTCTTCAGTTTTAATTCTAGTCTATTTTGTTTGTTTTTGAGTTTTTATTGAACCTGGAATCATGCATGACATTCATATTAGCATTGCATTCTGCATACTGCACATAAAAAGAAGAGAGAGCACGCGACGCGATAGCGTCGCTGACGCGTCCGCGTCACAAGTGTAGTAAAAGAAAGGGAAAGTGAACAGAGACTTATGCTGAAGCAAGGCTGGAGGTATGCCTTTGGCTCAAATTGTTCCACACGACCGCGTGCCCCACGCGATCGCGTCATTTGCAGAAAATACCTCCCACGCGTCCGCGTCACCCATGCGAACACGTGATCTGGATATCGGTGTAAAGATTCAAAGCCCAGAAAGTTGGGCTGGAATCGTGCGGCTAGTGTGCATTTAGCACAAAACAACCCACGCGTGCGCGTCCCTGACGCGAACGCGTCACTTACACAATACCCATCCCATGAGAAAGCGTGAGCGACACGATCGCGTCGCGCGGATATTATGATCCCCTATATCAAACAGAGAGTTGCGCTAAAACGACGCTGAAATCGTGCGTCTAGCACAAATTCCAGCGACGCAGTCGCGTGCGTCACGCATCTGCTTCACCCATCTTCTCTTCTAACCCATGCAATTCCGTCAGCCACGCGATCGCATCAGCCCCCCATCCACCTAGCCACGCGACCGCGTCTCCCACGCGATCGTGTGGATTCAAATTTACTAACCCCTAGTGACGCGAAACCCTACCCGTCACGCCCCCATTCCACTTCTTCTTCTTCCTCTCCTCTGCACCTCTCCCCCTCTCAACCACCCCTCCCGGCCACACTGCACCACATCATGAGGAGCACCACCAGCTACAGACCACAGATCCGGAGGTTCCTCTACGGACAGAGTCCCCGCTGCATCAGACCACTCCTCCGATCCTCACAGCGACTGCAGGCCCTCAGCCTACCATCGAGACACCAGTAGCCCATCCTTCCGGAGATGGCATTTCGTCACATCCTACTTGAGTGAGCATCAAGGAGGATGCTATTATTATGAGTGAGCACCCATCTCTGGCATCTATTTATTTTGGTGAACCACTACAAACTCTCTTCTTATTTTGTCCATTTTCTGTATTATTGCACATTTCTCTCTTTTGCTTTTATTGTACTTTTTGTATTATGCACTTTGAGCTATATGTATACATCTTGGATATTTTAGCTTGATTTGCACCTTAGTTTACTAGTTATTTATTAAGTGGATTAATTAGTATAGTTACCCTTTTTGGCATATGATAGTTTAGCTTAGATTGAAAATAAAAAGGAAGTAAGCTAGAAACTTTAACAGAATCAATCCACACACCCTGTATATATAGCATTACATGTTAGTTAGTAACAACATTTCATCAAGGAGGAATACTAAAACTTTAAAGCCATCCAATATATTTTACATTGAGAATAATGGGAACTCTTAATTTTTACTTGCTTGACATATAACTGATATATGATTTTTGAGTTAGAGAACACACAACCTATGAGTTTCGAGCTTAATTGCATGGTTACATTTAAACCATAATATTTTATTCCTGTGTGTTCCGTCCTCCTTTTTTATTCTAGTGTTCTTTACTTTGCTTTAATCTATATGTCCAATATAGAATATAGATACATACTAAGATAGGATTGAGGCCATGTTTGAATTTTTAACTCACTTATCCCAAATAAGCCTACCTTTTATGCCATCCTTGTTAGCCCCCCTTGAGCCTTTTAATCCCCTTCTTCTTTATAACCACATTACTATCCTTAAGCCGAAAAACAAAATAAAAATCCCAAGTTGAATCCTTAATTAGCTTAAGATAGATACTGTGTAAAATTTAAGTGTGGGAAATTTTATGGGAACATGGGATGATAGAAAAAGTAGCAAATTAAATTGAACAAGTTATGTAAAAATTTGGGAAGCATGCTCATGTGAAATCAAAATAATTAAATTACCATGTGCATAAAAAAAAGTTTTATTTTCAATAAGGGAACACAAAGAAATTCCCCAGTTACAAAATAAAAAGAGTCAATGCACATGAGACAAAGTTGACTTTAATGCATGAGTTTGCAACATAAAGTGGGAAAGTTTGGGCAAATAGGTTAAGAAACTTTGATTTATGTAAAAACATGTATGTTAGGTGAGATCTTAGACTAATCAAGGATTCACTTAATTAGCTCACTTAGCCTTATACATATACCCTTACCTTTACCTTGGCCCCATTACAACCTTAATTAAAGACCTCATGATTTTTGTATGCCTATATTCTATGATTGTTGATTGGTTAGATGAAGAACAAAGTTATCGAAAGTAAGGATAAAAAGAAGAATAGAGTGATTAACCCAATAAACACTGAGTGACTAGAGAGTAAACACAAAATCCAGTGAAGGTTCCATAGCTCATCAACATATATCTCTGCTTAAATTGCTGATTGTCTTGCAAGTTTGAAAAATATTTTATTTACCCATCTCAATTGTAAAAGTGCTTTAATATTATCTAAGGTTGGCTATGCGCATATGATCCCTTGAGAATGTGACTTAATTTAACTACATGTAAAGCTTTATATATAGGTGAATAATAACTAGATTTGCATGATTCATTTAGGTAGTTGCATTTAGAGTAGATTGCATTGCATGAGATTCCACCATTTTACCTTATTCTTTCTCTTGGATTTAGCATGAGGACATGCTATTGTTTAAGTGTGGGGAGGTTGATAAAACCATATTTTATGATATATTTTGTGCTGAATTTAACTGATTTATTCAATCCTTCACCCACTTATGCATGTGAAATTGCATGGTTTTACTTTCCCTTCCTTATTATGTGATGTATGTGAAAAACATTTTTCCTAGGCTTTAAAAATATTAATTTTAATTACCTTGTACTGCCATTCGATGCCATGATTTGTGTGTTAAGTATTTTCAGATCTTCTAAGGCAAGAATGATTTAAAGGATCGAAAGGAGACATACAAAAATGGAAGGAAAGCATAAAATGGAGTTTTTGAAGAAACTGGCGGTGACGCGTCCCCATGGACGACGCGAACGTGTGGTTCGCACAAAAAGGAATCGACGCGAGCGCATGAATGAGGCGAACGCGTGACTTGCGAAATACAACTGACACAGGTGCATGACTGACGCGACCGCGTGGAAGAGCAACACTCCAAACGACGCGACCGCGTGACCCACACGGACGTGTGACGTGCGCGATCTGTAGAATTTGCAGATCTCGTTTTCAGCGATTTTTGGGCTCTTTTTGGCCCAGATCCAAACCTAGAGAACACAAATTGAAGGATTATAAATGGAGGAATCCACCCATTCATAAAGCATATAGAGAGAATACACACTTTTTAGGATTGAGATGTAGTTTTTAGTGAGAGAGGTTCCCTCCTCTCTCTTAGGATTAGGATTAGGATTTTTAGAACTTAGGAATATTTTTATCTCACCTTTCTATTAGGTTCAATATCTTTTTATTTCGACTTCTCTTAATTGTTAATTATTGATGTTGCTTATTTGGCTTATGACTCTTCATGTTTGGATTGATTTTATTTTATTAATGCAATTGAGGTATTTCAGACTTATGATTGTTTTCTCGAATTTATGTTATTGATGCTTGGGCTCTATCCAAATTATTTTCATTCAAGTAGATTTTATTCCCTTTTGGCTTTGGTTGATTAATTGGTAACTCTTGAGTTGTCAAACTCAGCAGTGGTTGAAATTGGCAGATTCTAATTGATCTAGATCGCTCTAAAGCTAGTCTTCCCACAAGGATTGACTAGGACTTGAGGATCAAACTAATTAGTCCACTTGACTTTCCCTTGCTTTAGTAAAGGTTAACTAAGTGGGATTGAAACCCAATTCTCATCACACCTGATAAGGATAACTAGGATAGGACTTCCGATTTCTCATATCTTGCCAAGAGTTTATTTTATAGTCATTTATTTAGTTTTCTTATCAATTAAATTACTTGTTCAACCCTTTTTAAAACCCCAAAATATACCTTTGCATAACCAATAATAAGAACATACCTCCTGCAATTCCTTGAGAAGACGACCCGATGTTTAAATACTTCGGTTGTCAATTTTAAAGGGGTTTGTTACTTGTGACAACCAAAACGTTTGTACGAAGGGATTTTCTGTTGGTTTAGAATCTATAATCACAACACGACTATATTTTTACAAAATTCTTTACTAGCAAAAATTCCAACGCCACTTGGCCTTGAGTAGGGCTCTCATAGAAAGCGCTGAGCTCTTTGAGAGAGCACTATAGCTTCTCCTTTGACGTGCCACGCTTTCCTTCTTCCATAGGCCACGCTTTTCTTCTTCCTTAGGCCACACTTTCCTTGTTTCTTTCTCTTCTTCACCTACAAGTAATCAAAACAACCAATCAAAGTATCACCAAATTCACAAAGTTTGTAAATCATTCAAAACCCAATTAAATTTAGCTTAAACCTCATGATTAATGTCAAATAAAGGATGGTTGATTGATTCAACAAAACCATGCAATTTCACTCCAAACCACTTACTTACAATGCAAGAAAGTGCATAAAACCTAATGAAACAAGTGAAAAATGCTTGAAAAGCTAGCATAAGATGACTTGTCATCACAATACCAAACTTAAACCTTGTTTGTCCCCAAGCAAGCACTAAACATAAGAGAAGATGAAATGAAACAGAGAAGTATGCATGTCCTTATTTAGCAGATAATTGAACTTGGTTCATGGGGTTTTATGCAGATCAATGGTAGCTCATTTATTACTTGCTGCTATATAGAAAATGTTTTCCCCAAAGGTTCACTAAGATTGCTGCTACAATGCTTTGCATTTTCTTGATCCCTTGCTAGCTTTTCCTTTCTTATTTTGCTTAGAGAGCTTATTACTCATTGAAGGCTTGGTGGCAAATGTTGCAGTAACCTTTGGCTTAGTTTTGCTCAACATTTCTTCACCACAGACACATGGCTCACATTTTCTTCCTAGGAGCATTGATGCACATCATCTCTTTGGATTACTAAGTGTTTTGTAGCTAGGTTGCTCTTGATAGTGGAGTTTCCGTTGGCAATCCCAAATCAGTTTATCTAAGTGGCCAAGTTTCAAAATACTCCTCAGAACTTACTTGTCCAAGCATATCCTAGTACACAAACACCACAGGCATATGTCTTAGGATCCAAGCTATTAGTGTCTAGCCTTATTGTTTGTTTCTTTGCCAATTCTTGGCTTTTCTCTTTATTTTCTTTTTTTGTTTTAATTCTTTCTCAAGGGAATTTCATTAATAGCAGACTTTGTAACAGCAAGCTAGTTCATACTTCAAGAAATCATGTTATTATGCAGCATTTATTTTATGAGCTATTCATTAAATCAAGCAAATACCACCACTAACGTTCATTCACATTTCTACAACATTGGACATTCACTTTCTATTTCAAACCTTTTCCTTTTTTTCAAACAGCAAGGAAATAACACAAAATTCAAGCTAATGATGGATGACAAACATTATGCAGATCAGCATTCATGGCAAGCATTTCCACTTAAAACTAAATGAACACTTTAGCCAGACATATGGGGATTCCCAATTTTTTTAAAATATTTCTCAGCAATAGGGATTAGATGTAAATATAACCTATTGGGTTGCAGCTTTTCATTCTTCCTTCTGTTGTGTCCCTTTTTTAGTCATAATGCAGACTGTCTTCAATTATTGGCTGTTTTCCTACATAATCCTCAAAAGTTGCTTGCTTCTCAAGCCCTTAAGCAAATGGTTAGTATGCATGAATTGAGTATGGCTTTCAGACTTACTTTGGTGTGGGAACACCAAACTTAATTCCTTGCCAATGTTTTTGATGCAACAAGCTAACCATTTATGAATTCTTTTGTCTTTGCTAAAGGTTATAAAGCTAAACTAGAAATAGGCAATGGTTAAATAGTTTGTCTGCTTTCTTAGAGCTAGTAAACCTTTATGCAGAAGATGAGTGATGAGCGGATAATTTACACACTTTTTGGCATTGTTTTTAGGTAGTTTTTAGTAAGTTCAAGCTACTTTTAGGGATGTTTTCATTAGTTTTTATGTTAAAATTCACATTTCTGGACTTTACTATGAGTTTATGTGTTTTTCTGTGATTTCAGGTAATTTCTGGCTGAAATTGAGGGATTTGAGCAAAACTCTGAAAAAGGTTGACAAAAGGACTGCTGATGCTGTTGGAATCTGACCTCCCTGCACTCGAAATCGATTTTCTGGAGCTATAGAACTCCAAATGGCGCGCTCTCAACGTAGTTGGAAAGTAGACATCCAGAGATTTCCAGCAATATATAATAGTTCATACTTTATTCGGAAATTGACGACGTAACTTGGCGTTGAACGCCAAGTACATGCTGCTGTCTGGAGTTAAACGCCAGAAAAACGTCATGATCCGGAGTTGAACGCCCAAAACACGTTATAACTTGGAGTTCAACTCCAAGAGAAGCCTCAGCCCGTGGATAGATCAAGCTCAGCCCAAGCATACACCAAGTGGGCCCCGGAAGTGGATTTAAGCATCAATTACTTACTCATGTAAACCCTAGTAGCTAGTCTAGTATAAATAGGATAAGTAACTATTGTATTAGGCATCTTTGGTCTCAGTTTTGTTTTATTCTTCATCTTAGGAGACTATTGATCACGTTTTAGGGGGCTGGCCATTCGGTCATGCCTGAACCTTTTACTTATGTATTTTCAACAGTGGAGTTTCTGCACACCATAGATTAAGGGTGTGGAGCTCTGTTGTACCTCAAGTTTCAATACAATTATTATTACTTTCTATTCAATTCTCTTCTATCCTTATTCCAAGATATACGTTACACTTAACTTTGATGAATGTGATGATCCGTGACACTCATCATCATTCTCACCTATGAACGCGCGTGACTGACAACCACTTCCGTTCTACTCTAGGCCGGGCGCATATCTCTTAGATTCCCCAACAGAATCTTCGTGGTATATGCTAGATAGATGGCGGCATTCATGAGGATCCGGAAAGTCTAAACCTTGTCTATGGTATTCCAAGTAGGATTCTGGGATTGAATGACTGTGACGAGCTTCAAACTCCTGAAGGCTGGGCGTGATGACAAGCGCAAAAGAATCAAGGGATTCTATTCCAACCTGATTGAGAACCGACAGATGATTACCCGTGCTGTGACAGAGCATAGGAACATTTTCACTGAGAGGATGGGATGTAGACATTGACAACGGTGATGCCCTACATACAGCTTGCCATGGAAAGGAGTAGGAAGGATTGGATGAATGTAATAAGAAAATAGAGATACGAGAGGAGCACAGCATCTTCACACACTTATCTGAAATTCCCACTATTGCTTTACATAAGTATTTCTATCCCTTTTTATTTTCTATTTATTTATTAATTTTCAAACTCACCATAAATCAATTTAATCTGCCTAACCGAGATTTACAAGGTGACCATAGCTTGCTTCATACCAACAATCTCTGTGGGATCGACCCTTACTCACGTAAGGTATTACTTGGATGACCCAGTACACTTGCTGGTTAAGTTGAACGGAGTTGTGCAAAGAAAAAGCTTCTCTAACAGTGCCTGGAACTCATGTATCACAATTTCGTCCACCAAGTTTTTGGCGCCGTTGTCGGGGATTGTTCGAGTATGGACAACTGACGGTTCATCTTGTTGCTCAGATTAGGTAATTTTCTTTTCAAAAATCTTTTTCAAAATTTTTCTTTTCTTTTTCGTTTTTCTAACCATGTTTTTCGAAAAAATTAAAATAAAAATACAAAAAAAATTAGAAAATCATAAAAATAAAAAATATTTTGTGTTCTTGTTTGAGTCTTGAGTCAATTTTTAAGTTTGGTGTCAATTGCATGCTTTAAAATTTTTTCTTGCATTTTCGAAAAATTCATGCATTCATAGTGTTCTTCATGATCTTCAAGTTGTTCTTGGTAAGTCCTCTTGTTTGATCTTGATGTTTTCTTGTTTGGTGTATTTTCTTGTTTTTCATATGCATTTTTTGTTTGTTAGATTCCATGCATTAAAGATTTCTAAGTTTGGTGTCTTCCATGTTTTCTTTGCATCAAAAATTTTTTCAAAAATATGTTCTTGATGTTCATCATGATCTTCAAAGTGTTCTTGGTGTTCATCTTGACATTCATAGTGTTCTTGCATGCATTAAGTGTTTTGATCCAAAATTTTCATGTTTTCGGTCATGTTTGTGTTTTTCTCTGTCATAATTAAAAATTCAAAAAATCAAAAAAATATATTTTCCTTATTTTTCTCATAATTTTCGAAAATTTGAGTTGACTTAGTCAAAAATTTTTAAAATTAGTTATTTCTTACAAGTCAAGTCAAATTTTCAAAATTTAAAAATCTTATCTTTTCAAAATCTTTTTCAAAAATCATATCTTTTCCAATTTTTCCTCTTTTTCGAAAATTTCAAAAATCTTTTTCAAAATATTTTCAAAATCTTTTTCTTATCTTTATATCAAATTTTTGAAAATTAGCTAACAATTAATGTGATTGATTCAAAAATTTGAAGTTTGTTACTTTCTTGTTAAGAAAGGATCAATCTTTAAATTATAGAATCATATCTTGTAGTTACTTGTTAGTTAAGTAATTAATTTTAATTTTAAAAATTAAATCTTTTTCAAACATATCTTTTTATCACATCTTCTTATCTTATCTCTTTGTCATATCCTTTTCAAAATTTTATCTTTTTCAAAAAAATTTGATTTTAAAATATCTTATCTAACTTCTTATCTTCTTATCTTTTCAAATTTGATTTTAATATCTTTTTCAACTAACTAATTAACTTTTTGTTTGTTTCTTATCTTTTTCAAAACCACCTAAACTATTTTTCCCTCTCTAATTTTCGAAAATACTTCTCTCTTTTTCAAAAATTCTTTTTAATTGTTTTAAATTTTAATTTTAATCTTATCTTATCTCTAATTTTCGAAAATTACTAACCCCTTTTTCAAAATTGTTTTCGAAATTCTCCCTCTCTTTTCTTATTCTATTTAATTATTTAATTACTAACACTTCTCTTCACCCCTCTCCACCTAATATCCGAATCCCCTCTTCGATATTCTTCTCCCCTTTCTTCTTCTACTAACATAAAGGAATCTCTATACTGTGACATAGAGGATTCCTCTTCTTTTCTTGTTTTCTTCTCTTTCATATGAGCAGGAACAAGGACAAAAGTACTCTTGTTGAAGTAGATCCAGAACCTGAAAGGACTCTGAAGAGAAAATTAAGAGAAGCTAAGTTACAACAATCTAAAGGTAACCTTTCAGAAACATTAGAACAAGAGAAGGAGATGGCAGCCGAAAATAATAATAATGCAAGGAGAATGCTTGGTGACTTCACAAAGCCAACATCCAAATTTGATGGAAGAAGCATCTCCATTCCTGCCATTAGAGCCAATACCTTTGAGCTGAAACCTCAGCTAGTTGCCTTAATGCAACAAAACTGCAAGTTTTATGGACTTCCATCCGAAGATCCTTATCAGTTTTTAATTGAGTTCTTGCAGATCTGTGAGACTGTAAAAATGAATGGAGTTGATCCTGAAGTCTACAGACTCATGCTTTTCCCTTTTGCTATAAGAGACAGAGCTAGAATATGGTTGGATTCACAACCCAAGGATAGCCTGGACTCCTGGGATAAGCTGGTCACTGCCTTCTTGGATAAATTCTTCCCTCCTCAAAAGTTGAGCAAGCTGAGAATGGATGTTCAAACCTTCAAACAAAAAGATGGTGAATCCCTCTATGAAGCTTGGGAAAGATACAAGTAGCTGACCAAAAGATGTCCATCTGACATGTTTTCAGAATGGACCATATTAGATATATTCTATTATGGTCTATCTGAATTTCCGAAAATGTCATTGGACCATTCTGTAGGTGGATCTATTCACCTAAAGAAAACGCCTGAAGAGGCCCAAGAACTCATTGATATGGTTGCAAACAACCAATTCATGTACACTTCTGAGAGGAATTCCGTGAATAATGGGATACCTCAGAAGAAAGGAGTTCTTGAAATTGATGCTCTGAATGCCATATTGGCTCAGAACAAAGTGTTGACTCAACAGGTCAACATGATCTCTCAAAGGCTGAATGGATGGCAACATGCATCCAACGTACTAAAGAGGCAGCTTCTGAAGAAGCTTATGATCCTGAGAACCCTGCAATGGCAAAGGTTAATTACATGGGTGAACCTTATGGAAACACCTATAATCCATCATGGAGTCAAAATACTCTCGGTTAATATTTGCTTCGATTCGTGACATCTTTAGGATTGTAATTTGATTGATGATCAATGGTTGGGTTTGGACTATACTTGCAACGTCAATCCTATCTTTAGTGCGAAAATCCAAACCTATTCTTTTGGTCACTCTATCAAATTTTAGCGCCGTTACCGGGGAGCTAGCGTCATGAGTGCTATGTTTTGGTTGTTGTAAATATGTCCATAGTGTGAATACATGCTTTTTGGTTGTTTGTTTGCTTTTGTTGATAATTAGGATTTTATTTCTTTTGTCACTTGATGTCTTTAGTTTTTGTTTCCTATTTTCTCTATTAGTTATCACCCTCTTGGTTTGGAGTTTGGTTGTGATCATTTTGTAGAATTTGATAACTTCAATTGTGGATTGCATCATGGGTTTGGAGCAACAATTTTGGGAGGAGCAACCTCCTCCATATTACAATTAACCATACCCTCCCCAATATGCATGCCCAAACCAAGGATATGGTATATTTCACTATGACTATATACCTCTGCCACCATATACCTATGACCCTTACCCTCAACACAACCCTCAATCACCGTAATTTTAATCACCACACTACCACCATCATACACCTTCTTATACACCACCTCAAGATACTTATCAACATGCACTACCTCCCACATATCTAACCTTCTTCCCAACCAATGAACCTTCCTTCTTACCTAATTGTGAAGCTTTTCCACCCTTGACCCAAGACCACCAAGTCCTTCAAGCCTTTCTCCAAGAGCAAGAAGGATTTCGAAGGACACAAGGGCAATTCGTTCAACCGTAGCCGAAGCGGTGAACCGCCTAGTTCTCCTACACTCATCCAATCAAGGCTTTCCTCTTGAGGAATGTGGAGGGTCAACTAATGCATGTAGTGAAGAGAAGAGTGATGAGCGGATAATTTATACGCTTTTTGGCATTATTTTAGGTAGTTTTTAGTAGGATCTAGTTACTTTTAGGGATGTTTTTATTAGTTTTTATGAAAAATTCACATTTCTAGACTTTACTATGAGTTTGTGTATTTTTCTGTGATTTCAGGTATTTTCTGGCTGAAATTGAGCGACTTGAGCAAAAATCTGATGGGAGGCTGACAAAGGATTGCTGATGTTGTTGGATTCTGACCTCCCTCCAATCGAAATGGATTTTCTGGAGCTACAGAACTCTAAATGGCGCGCTCTCAATTGCGTTAGAAAGTAGACATTCAGGGCTTTCCAGAAATATATAATAGTCCATACTTTATTCAAGTTTAGACGACGCAAACTGGTGTTCAACGCCAGCTCCATGCTGCATTCTAGAGTAAAACGTCAGAAACACGTCACAAACCAGAGTTAAACGGCAAAAACACGTTACAACTTGGCGTTTAACTCCAAGAGAAGCCTCTGCACGTGTAAAGCTCAATCTCAGCCCAAGCACACACCAAAGTGGGCCCCGGAAGTGGATTTATGCACTTAGACTTATTTTTGTAAACCCTAGTAACTAGTTTAGTATAAATAGAACTTTTTACTATTGTATTAGTCATCTTGGTTATCCTGGTTCCCTCTCTGGGGATGGAACCAATGAACATCTTTATCACTTATGTATTTTCAATGGTGGAGTTTCTACACACCATAGATTAAGATGTGGAGCTCTGCTGTACCTCGAGTATTAATGCAATTGCTACTATTTTCTATTCAATTCAGCTTATTCTTATTCTAAGATATTCGCTGCACTTCAACATGATGAATGTGATGATTGGTGGACGAAATTGTGATACAAGAGTTCCAGGCATTGTTAGAGAAGCTTTTTCTTTCCACAACTCCGTTCAACTTAACCAGCAAGTGTACTGGGTCATCCAAGTAATACCTTACGTGAGTAAGGGTCGATCCCACAGAGATTGTTGGTATGAAGCAAGCTATGGTCACCTTGTAAATCTCAGTTAGGCAGATTAAATGGTTATGGGTTTCGAAAATTAATAATAAATAGAAAATAAAAAGGGATAGAAATACTTATGTAAATCAATAGTAGGAATTTCAGATAGGCGTGTGGAGATGCTGTGCTCCTCTCGAATCTCTACTTTTCTATTACATTTATCCAATCCTTCCTACTCCTTTCCATGGCAAGCTGTATGTAGGGCATCACCGTTGTCAATGGCTACCTCCCATCCTCTCAGTGAAAATGTTCCTATGCTCTGTCACAGCACGGCTAATCATCTGTCGGTTCTCAATCAGATTGGAATAGAATCCCTTGATTTTTTGCGTTTGTCATCACGCCCAGCCTTCAGGAGTTTGAAGCTCGTCACAGTCATTCAATCCCAGAATCCTACTCGAAATACCATAGACAAGGTTTAGACTTTTCGGATCCTCATGAATGCCGCCATCTATCTAACTTATACCACGAAGATTCTGTTGGGGAATCTAAGAGATATGCGCCTGGTCTAAAGCAGAACGGAAGTGGTTGTCAGTCACGCGCGTTCATAGGTGAAAATGATGATGAGTGTCACGAATCATCACATTCATCAAGTTGAAGTGCAACGTATATCTTGGAATAAGAATAAAAGAGAATTGAATAAAAAGTAATAGTAATTGTATTGAAACTTGAGGTACAGCAGAGCTCCACACCCTTAATCTATGGTGTGCAGAAACTCCACTGTTGAAAATACATAAGTGAAAGGTTCAGGCATGGCCGAATGGCCAGCCCCCTGAATGATCAAGAGACCGAATGATCAAAGACTACAAAGCCAAAAGATTAAACTATCAAAAGATGTCTAATACAATAGTTACTTATCCTATTTATACTAGACTAGCTACTAGGGTTTACATGAGTAAGTAATTGATGCTTAAATCCACTTCTGGGGCCCACTTGGTGTATGCTTGGGCTGAGCTTGATCTATCCACGAGTTGAGGCTTCTCTTGGAGTTGAACTCCAAGTTATAACGTGTTTTGGGCGTTCAACTCCGGATCATGACGTTTTTCTGGCGTTTAACTCCAGACAGCAGCATGTACTTGGCGTTCAACGCCACGTTACGTCGTCAATTTCAGAATAAAGTATGGATTATTATATATTGCTGGAAAGCTCTGAATGTCTACTTTCCAACGCTATTTTTGTAGCTCCAGAAAATCCATTTCAAGTGCAGGAAGGTCAGATTCTAACAGCATCAGCAGTCCTTTTGTCAGCCTTTTTCAGAGTTTTGCTCAAGTCCCTCAATTTCAGCCAGAAATTACCTGAAATCACAGAAAAACACACAAACTCATAATAAAGTCCAAAAATGTGAATTTAACATAAAAACTAATGAAAACATCCCTGAAAGTAGCTTAAACTTACTAAAAACTACCTAAAAACAATGCCAAAAAGTGTATAAATTATCCGCTCATCACAACACCAAACTTAAATTGTTGCTTGTCTCCAAGCAACTGAAAATCAAATAGGATAAAAAGAAGAGAATATACTATAAATTTCAAAATATCAATGAATATTAATTATAATTAGATGAGCGGGACTTGTAGCTTTTTGCTTCTGAACAGTTTTGGCATCTCACTTTTTCCTTTGATGTTTTGAATGATTGGCTTCTCTAGGAACTTAGAATTTCAGATAGTGTTATTGACGCTCCTAGCTAAGCATGTTGATTTTTGAACACAGCTACTTTTATGAGTCTTGGCCATGGCCCTAAGCACTTTTTTTTCAGTATTACCACCGGATACATAAATGCCACAGACACATGACTGGGTGAACCTTTTCAGATTGTGACTCAGATTTGCTAGAGTCCCCAGTTAGAGGTGTCCAGAGCTCTTAAGCACACTCTTTTTGCTTTGGATCACGACTTTAACCACTCAGTCTCAAGCTTTTCACTTGGACCTTCATGACACAAGCACATGGTTAGGGACAGCTTGATTTAGCCGCTTAGGCCTGGGTTTTATTTCCTTGGGCCCTTGGTGCACGAAATTGCAATCACACTTTTGCAATTCCGCACAACTAACCAGCAAGTGCACTGGGTCATCCAAGTAATACCTTACGTGAGTAAGGGTCGATCCCACGGAGATTGTCGGCTTGAAGCAAGCTATGGTTATCTTGTAACTCTTAGTCAGGATAACAATAATTATCAGGGTTGATTGTGAAAAGTAAAAGAACATGAAATAAGTACTTGTTTTGCAGTAATGGAGAACAGGTTGAGGTTTTGGAGATGCTTTATCTTCTGAATCTCTGCTTTCCTATTGTCTTCTTCTTCAAGCACGCAAGGCTCCTTCCATGGCAAGCTGTATGTAGGGTTTCACCGTTGTCAGTGGCTACCTCTCATCCTCCCAGTGAAAATGTTCAATGCACCCTGTCACGGCACGGCTAATCATCTGTCGGTTCTCAATCAGGTTGGAATAGAATCCAGTGATTCTTTTGCGTCTGTCACTAACACCCAGCCTTCAGGAGTTTGAAGCTCGTCACAGTCATTCAATCCTTGAATCCTACTCAGAATACCACAGACAAGGTTTAGACCTTCCGGATTCTCTTGAATGCCGCCATCAATTCTAGCTTATACCACGAAGATTCTGATTAAGGAATCCAAGAGATATCTACTCAATCTAAGGTAGAACAGAGGTGGTTGTCAGGAACACGTTCATAGTTGAGAATGATGATGAGTGTCACGGATCATCACATTCATCATGTTTAGGAACAAGTGATATCTTGGAATGGAAGCAAGCATGATTGAATGAAAAACAGTAGTAATTGCATTAATCCATCAAGACACAGCAGAGCTCCTCACCCCCAACCATGGGGTTTAGAGACTCATGCCGTGGGAAGTACACAAAGAAACGTGTAAAGTGTCACGAGGTACAGATACAATGTCAAAAGATCCTATTAATAGTAAGCTAGTAACCTAGGGTATACAGAAATGAGTAAATGACGTAAAAATCCACTTCTGGGTCCACTTAGTGTGTGCTTGGGCTGAGCATTGAAGCTTTCATGTGTAGATACTTTTTCTGGAGTTAAACGCCAGCTTTCATGCCAGTTTGGGCGTTTAACTCCAATTTTTATGCCAGTTCCAGCGTTAAACGCTGGGAATTCTAAGGCTTATTTGCAACGCCGGTTTGGGCCATCAAATCTCGGGCAAAGTATGGACTATTATATATTGCTGGAAAGCCCAGGATGTCGACTTTCCAACGCTGTTGAGAGCGTGCCAATTGGGCTTCTGTAGCTCCAGAAAATCCACTTCGAGTGCAAGGAGGTCAGAATCTAATAGCATCTGCAGTCCTTTTCAGCCTCTGAATCAGATTTTTGCTCAGGACCCTCAATTTCAGCCAGAAAATACCCGAAATCACAGAAAAACACACAAACTTATAGTAAAGTTCAGAAAAGTGAATTTTAACTAAAAACTAATAAAAATATACTAAAAACTAACTAGATCATACTAAAAACAATGCCAAAAAGCGTATAAATTATCCGCTCATCACAACACCAAACTTAAATTGTTGCTTGTCCCCAAGCAACTGAAAATCAAAGTAGGATAAAAAGAAGAGAATATACTATAGACTCCAAAATATCAAGGAAACTTAGCTCCAACTAGATGAGCGGGACTAGTAGCTTTTTGCTTCCGAACAGTTTTGGTATCTCACTTTATCCTTTGAAGTTCAGAATGATTGGCATCTATAGGAACTCAGAACTCAGATAGTGTTATTGATTCTCCTAGTTAAGTATAATGATTCTTGAACATAGCTAGTGTATGAGTCTTGGCTGTGGCCCAAAGCACTCTGTCTTCCAGTATTACCACCAGATACATACATGCCACAGACACATACTTCGGTGAACCTTTTCAGATTGTGACCCAGCTTTGCTAGAGTCCCCAATTAGAGGTGTCCAGGGTTCTTAAGCACACTCTTTTTGCCTTGGATCACAACTTTATTTCTTTCTTTTTCTCTCTCTTTTTTTTCTCTTTCTTTTTCTTTCTTTTTTTTCGATATTTTTTTTTAATTCACTGCTTTTTCTTGCTTCAAGAATCAATTTGATGATTTTTCAGATCCTCAATAACAGTTCTCCTTTTCCTTCATTCTTTCAAGAGCCAACAATTTTAACATTCTTAAAACAACAAATTCAAAAGACATATGCACTATTCAAGCATTCATTTAGAAAACAAAAAGTATTGTCACCATATCAAACTAATTCAACTAGTTTCAAAGATAAATTCGAAATCCTGTACTTCTTGTTCTTTTGTGATTAAAGCACTTTTCATTTAAGAGAGGTGATGGATTCATAGGACATTCATAGCTTTAAGACATGAATTTTAAATTTTATTAATTATGAATTAAGAACAAGACTCAAAAATAGATATAAGATAAGACTAGTAGGAATAGAAAATAAGAAATTTAAATAGGCTCATAATGACAGAGGTTATCATAGAGTTAGGACTCAACAACCTTGACTTTGAGAAGTAGATGCTCCCTCAACTTGAGAGGAGAGCTTTTGGCATTTCAACTCTTGAAGTTCGCACCCCTGCTTCTCTTGTTCCTTCAGCAATTTGCAGAGCATACAGTTCTGATTCTGCTGTTCTTCCTTAAGTTGCTCCATAGTTTCTTGCAACTTGGTGATAGATGCTTCTAGGCTGGTCTAGTAGTCAATTTTAGGGAGTTCAGGGAGGAACTCCTGCGCCCTCTTCTTGATAGAGTTGTCTTGCATTTGTCCTTCCATTGACTTCTTGGTGATTGGATGTTCAATGGGTATGAATTCATCTACTCCCATCTTCACCCCAGCCTCTTTACAGAGCAAGGAGATCAAGCTTGGGTAAGCCAGTTTAGCTTCAGTAGAATTCTTATTTGCAATTGTGTAGATCTCACAAGCAATCAGATGATGAACCTCCACTTCTTTTCCAAGCATAATGCAATGAATCATCACTGCTCTCTTGACAGTAACCTCAGAACGGTTGCTAGTGGGCAATATGGAACACCCAATAAAGTCTAGCCAACCTCTTGCAATTGGTTTGAGGTCTTCCCTCTTGAGTTGATTTGGGACACCCTTTGAATTGGTTATCCACTTAGCTCCAGGGAGGCATATGTCCTCAAGAACTTGATCCAACCCTTTATCTGCTCTCACCATTCTCCTATTAAAGGATTCAGGGTCATCTTGCAGTTGAGGTAATTTGAAGATTTCTCTTATTTTGTCCGGATGGAAGTAGATAACTTTCCCTCTGACCATGGTTCTGTAAGTATGGAAAGCAGTTCCAGTCATTCTCTGCTTATCTGTCAGCCACAGATTTGAGTAGAATTCCTGAACCATATTTCTTCCAACCTTTATCTCAGGATTGGTTAGAACTTACCATCCTCTGTTTCGAATTTGCTCTTGGATCCCCGGATATTCATCTTCTTTCAGATCGAATTTGACTTCCGGGATCACTGACCTCAGACCCATTATTTTATGATAATGGTCTTCATGTTCTTTGGTTAAGAACTTCTCTTGATTCCAAAGATTCTTTGGATTATTCTCTTTCTTTCCTCTTAAATTGGTTTGTTTTCCCTTAGGAGCCATGATCTTGATGAATCTTGGCTTAGTGATCACGGAAAAGCACACCAAACTTAGAGGTTTGCTTGTCCTCAAGCAAAAGAAAGGAAAGAGGAGAGAGGGAAGAAGAGCAAATTCGAATGGTGTGGGGAAATAGAAAGGCCGAACGTGTATTTATAAGGGGAGAGAAGAGATTTCGAAAAATTGGAAGGAGATTTGAGGAGATATGGAGAGAATTTGAGAGAAAGGTGAGTTTTTTTTTTTAACAAGATTTGAGATTGATTTGAGAGGGATTTGAAGAATGATTTTGATTTTTTGAAGATTTGAAGGTGAATGATGAAAGGTTGAAATGTGTTTATGTAGAAAAGTATGGGTCAAAAAAGGAAAGTTTGAAAAAAATTTGATTGGAAAGCAAAATCTCAGTCCCCCACCTTTCTGGCGTTAAACGCCCAGAATGGCATCCATTCTGGCTTTTAACGCCCATTTGCTAGCCATTGTGGGCGTTTAACGCCCAGCCAGGTGCCCTGGCTGGCGTTAAACGCCAGAATTCCCTTTGTCACTGGGCGTTTTGCTAAACGCCCAGAATGCTGCACACCTGGCGTTAAACGCCCAGAATGGTGCCCATTCTGGCGTTTAACGCCCAAAATGGCACCTTTACTGGTGTTAAACGCCCAGAATGGTGCCCATTCTGGCGTTTAACGCCCAAAGTACCCCTTACTGGCATTTTTTCCCAGTAAGCTCTTTTTCTCTGCTTTTTGCACTGAATCCTTCTGTAACTCTGTGAATTCCTTCATTTTTGATACTTGCCCTTGCAGAAACAAAACATATAACCTGCTAATGACTGGGTTGCCTCCCAGCAAGCGCTTCTTTACTGTCTTTAGCTGGACCTTCGCTGAGAATCACTCAAGTCTCAGTTTTGAGCATTCTTGCTCAAAATTGTTTTCAAGATAATGCTTGATCCTCTGTCCATTAACAATGAACTTTTTGTCAGACTCAGCATCCTGGAGCTCAACATATCCATATGGTGATACTCCTGTAATCACATATGGACCCCTCCACCGGGATTTAAGCTTTCCTGGGAACAATCTGAGCCTAGAGTTGAAGAGCAGAACGTTTTGTCCTGACTCAAAGACTCTGGATGACAATTTCTTGTCATGCCACTTCTTTGCCTTTTCCTTATAAATTTTTGCATTTTCAAAGGCATTGAGTCTGAACTCCTCTAGCTCATTTAGCTGGAGCAATCTTCTTTCACCAGCTAACTGAGCATCCATGTTTAGGAACCTGGTTGGCTAGTAGGCTTTATGTTCCAGTTCCACGGGCAGATGACAGGCCTTCCCATACACCAGTTGGTATGGAGAGGTTCCTATAGGAGTCTTGAATGCTGTTCTGTATGCCCACAGAGCATCATCCAAACTCTTTGCCCAATCCTTTCTTCGGGCTATCACAGTCCGTTCTAGGATTCTTTTTAGCTCTCTGTTAGAGACTTCAGCTTGCCCATTTGTCTGTGGATGATACGGAGTTGCCACTTTGTGACTAATTCCATATCGGACCATAGCAGAGTATAGCTTTTTATTGCAGAAATGAGTGCCCCCGTCACTGATTAGTACTCTGGGAACACCAAACCTGCTGAAGATGTGTTTCTGGAGGAATTTCAGCACGGTCTTGGTATCTGGTGGACGAAATTGTGATCACTATTCTTTGATTTGCATTCATTGTAAAATTGTGGAATTTAGGTATTTGGCACGAGTGGACACAACTCCGTTCAACTAACCAGCAAGTGTACTGGGTCGTCCAAGTAATAAACCTTACGTGAGTAAGGGTCGATCCCACAGAGATTGTTGGTATGAAGCAAGCTATGGTCACCTTGTAAATCTCAGTTAGGCAGATTAAATGGTTTATGGGTTTCGAAAAATAGAAATAAGAAAATAGAATATAATAAAAAGGGATAGAATACTTATGCAGATTCATTGGTGGGAATTTCAGATAAGCGAATGGAGATACTGTATGCTCAAGGACGCCTGCTCTCCTACTGCTTCAACCCAATCCTTCTTACTCCTTTCCATGGCAGGCTGTGTATAGGGGTTCACCATCAGCAGTGGCTACTTTCAATCCTCTCGGGAAAATGATCCTATGCGGCTGTCACTCGCACGGCTAATCGTCTGGAGGCATCACCCATGGTTGATGGCTACATCCCATCCTCGCAGTGAAAACTACGCTCACGCACTCTGTCACAGCACGGCTAATCACTGGTTGGTTCCTGCGCCTACTGGAATAGAATCCCTTGATTCTTTTGCGTCTGTCACTAACGCCCAGCACTTGCAAGTTTGAAGCACGTCACAGTCATTCATTACCGGAATCCTACTCGGAATACCACAGACAAGGTGAGACTTTCCGGATTCCCAGGATCCTACTCGGAATACCACAGACAAGGTGAGACTTTCTGGATCCTCATAAATGCCGCCATCTATCTAGCTTATACCACGAAGATTCTGTTGGGGAATCTAAGAGATACACATTCAAGCTCGGTTGCCTGTAGAACGGAAGTGGTTGTCAATCACGTGCGTTCATAAGTGAGAATGATAATGATCGTCACTTTCATCATTACATTCATCATGTTCTTGGGTGCGAATGAATATCTTGGAATAAGAATAAGAGAGATTTGAATAAAAGAAAATAGAATTGCATTAATACTTGAGGTACAGCAGAGCTCCACACCCTTAATCTATGGTGTGCAGAAACTCCACCGTTAAAAACACATAAGTAAAAGGTTCAGGCATGGCCGAATGGCCAGCCCTTTCCATGATCAAGTGACCGAATGATTAAAGACTTAAAGTGGTCAAAAGATGTCTAATACAATAGTTAAATGTCCTATATATACTAGACTAGCTATTAGGGTTTACATGAGTAAGTAATTGATGCATAAATTCACTTCCGGGGCCCACTTGGTGTATGCTTGGGCTGAGCTTGATCAATCCACGAGCTGAGGCTTCTCTTGGAGTTGAACTCCGAGTTATGACGTGTTTTGGGCGTTTAACTCCGGATCATGACGTTTTTCTGGCGTTTAACTCCAGACAGCAGCATGAACTTGGTGTTCAACGCCAAGTTACATCGTCATTCTTCGAATAAAGTATGGACTATTATATATTTCTGGAAAGCCCTGGATGTCTACTTTCCAAAGCCATTGAGAGCGCGCCATTTGGAGTTCTGTAGCTCCAGAAAATCCATTTCGAGTGCAGGGAGGTCAGATTCCAACAGCATCAGCAGTCCTTTTGTCAGCCTTCTTCAGAGTTTTGCTCAAGTCCCTCAATTTCAGCCAGAATTTACCTGAAGTCACAGAAAAATACACAAACTCATAGTAAAGTCCAGAAATGTGAATTTAACATAAAAACTAATGAAAACATCCCTAAAAGTAGCTCAAACTTACTAAAAACTATACAAAAACAATGCCAAAAAGCGTATAAATTATCCGCTCATCACAACACCAAACTTAAATTGTTGCTTGTCCCCAAGCAACTGAAAATCAAATAGGATAAAAAGAAGAGAATATACTATAAACTCCAGAATATCAATGAATATTAATTTAATTAGATGAGCGGGACTTGTAGCTTTTTGCTTCTGAATAGTTTTGGCATCTCACTTTTTCCTTTGAAGTTCAGAGTGATTGGCTTCTCTAGGAACTTGGAATTTCGGATAGTGTTATTGACTTTCCTAGTTAAGCATGTTGATTCTTGAACACAGCTACTTATGAGTCTTGGCCGTGGCCCTAAGCACTTTGTTTTCCAGTATTACCACCGGATACACAAATGCCACAGACACATGACTGGGTGAACCTTTTCAGATTGTAACTCAGCTTTGCTAGAGTCTCCAGTTAGTGGTGTCCAGAGCTCTTAAGCACACTCTTTTGCCTTGGATCACGACTTTAACCACTTTGTCTCAAGCTTTTCACTTGGACCTTCATGACACAAGCACATGGTTAGGGACAGCTTGATTTAGCCGCTTAGGCCTGGATTTAATTTCCTTGGGCCCTCCTATCCATTGATGCTCAAAGCCTTGGATCCTTTTTACCCTTGCCTTTTGGTTTTAAGGGCTATTGGCTTTTTCTACTGCTCCTTCTTTTTCTTTTTTTTTTCGCAAGCTTCCTTTTTCACTGCTTTCTCTTGCTTCAAGAATCAATTTCATGATTTTTTTTCAAATCATCAATAACATTTCTCTTTGTTCATCATTCTTTCAAGAGCCAACAATTTTAACACTCATAAACAACAAGATCAAAAATATGCACTGTTCAAGCATTCATTCAGAAAACAAAAAGTATTGCCACCACATCAATATAATTAAATTAAATTCACTGATAAATTCGAAATTTATGTACTTCTTGTTCTTTTGAATTAAAACATTTTTCATTTAAGAGAGGTGAAGGATTAATGGATTTTATTCATAGCTTTAAGGCATGGTTACATACTAATGATCATGAAGTAGAGACACAAAACATAAATAAACACAATACTAAAAACCGAAAACAGAAAGAAATAAAGAAAAAGGAATGAATCCACCTTTAGTGGCGTCTTCTTCTTGAAGGTCCAACAATGTCCTTAAGCTCTTCTATGTCCCTTCCTTGCCTTTGTTGCTCTTCCCTCATTGCTTTTTGATCTTCTCTTATTTCTTGGAGAATGATGGAGTGCTCATGATGTTCCACCCTTAATTGTTCAACATTATGGCTCAAATCTTCTAAGGAGGTATTGAGTTGCTCCCAATAGTTGTTGGGAGGAAAGTGCATTCCTTGAGGCATTTGTTGATGATGCACTTCCTCATGTTCTTCTTGAGGGACGTGAGGAACTTCTCTTGTTTGCTCCATCCTTTTCTTGGTGATGGGCTTGTCTTCTTCAATGAAGACATCTCCATCTATGATAACTCCAGCTGAGTAACATAGATGGCAAATAAGGTGAGGGAAGGCTAGCCGTGCCATAGGTGAGGACTTGTCGGCTATTTTATAGAGTTCATTGGAGATGACCTCATGAACTTCCACTTCCTCTCCAATCATGATGTTATGGATCATGATAGCCCGATCCACAATAACTTCAAATCGGTTGCTAGTAGGAATGATAGAGCGTTGGATGAACTCCAACCATCCTCTAGCCACAGGCTTGAGATCCAGTCTTCTTAGTTGAACTGGCTTGCCTTTGGAGTCTATTCTCCACTGAGCTCCTTCCACACATATGTCCATAAGGACTTGGTCCAACCTTTGATTAAAGTTGACCCTTCTAGTGTAGGGGTGTTCATCTTCTTGCATCATGGGCAAGTGAAACGCCAACCTCACATTTTCCGGACTAAAATCTAAGTATTTCCCCCGAACCATTGTGATATAGTTCTTTGGATTTGGGTTCATACTTTGATCATGGTTCCTAGTGATCCATGCATTGGCATAGAACTCTTGAACCATCAATATTCCGACTTGTTGCATGGGGTTGGCTAAGACTTCCCAACCTCTTCTTTGGTTTTCATGTCGGATTTCCGGATACTCATTCTTTTTGAGCTTGAAAGGGACCTCGGGGATCACCTTCTTCTTTGCCACAACATCATAGAAGTGGTCTTGATGGCTCTTGGAGATGAATCTCTCCTTCTCCCATGACTCGGAGGTGGAAGCTTTTGTCTTCCCTTTCCCTTTTCTAGAGGATACTCCGGCCTTAGGTGCCATTGATGGTAATGGAAAAACAAAAAGCTTATGCTTTTACCACACCAAACTTAAAATTTTGCTCGCCCTCGAGCAAGAAAGAAAAGAAAAGTAGTAGAAGAAGAAGAGAATAGGGAAGAGAGGGAGAAGATGGTTCGGCTCTGTGGGAGAAGAAGGGGTTGTGTTGTGTGAAAAATGAAGTAGAAGGGAAGGGTATTTATAGGTAGAGGGAGGGTGGGTATTCGGCCATTTTGGGTGGGAATGGGTGGGAAAGTGAATTTGAATTTTATGAAGGTAGGTGGGGTTTATGGGGAAGAGTGGGTTGATGTGAGTGATGAATGGGGTAATTGGGAAGAGGAATTGAGGTGATTGGTGAAGGTGTTTGGGAAGTGTGATATGGGGAAGAGTGAAATGAGATTAGGATTAGGAGAGTGTGATTAGGATTAAAAGAAAAGGTGGGAATATGGTTGGTGGGGATCCTGTGGGGTCCACAGATCCTGAGGTGAAAAGAAATACCATTCCTTCACCATATAGGCATGTAAATTGCCTTCGTGCATCATCCTGGCATTCAAACGCCCATTGGTGCACATTCTGGGCGTTCAACGCCCATGTAATGCATGTTTCTGGCGTTGAACGCCAGTTTCATGCTTGTTACTGGCATTCAGCGCCAGTTTGTCCTCTCTGTGCACATTCCTGTCGTTTAACGCCAGGTTGTTGCTTGTTCCTGGCGTTCAGCGCCAGAATGGTGCTCTGTTCTGGCGTTGAACGCCAGCCAGATGCATCTTACTGGCATTGAACGCCAGTCTGCGCTACCTCCAGGGTGAAAATTTTTTTCTTCTGTTTTTGACTCTGTTTTTAATTTTTTTGATTTTTTTCGTGACTCCTCATGATCATGTACCTAATTAAACACAAAAATAACAAAGAAACAAAATAAAATAAAATTAGATAAATAAAATTGGGTTGCCTCCCAACAAGCGCTTCTTTAATGTCAATAGCTTGACAGTGGCTCTCATGGAGCCACAAGGTGATCAGGTCAATGTTAGTGTGGTCCCAACACCAAACTTAAGGTTTGCCTGTGTGGGCTCTTCTTGACCTTGAACTGAGAGAAGCTCTTCATGCTTACTCTCTTTTGTCATAGAGGGATGGCCATGTGCCTTAAACACAAGGTAGTCCCCATTCAATTGAAGGACTAACTCACCTCTGTTGACATCTATCACAGCTTCTGCTGTGGCTAGGAAAGGTCTTCCTAGGATGATGCATTCATCATCTTCCTTCCTAGTGTCTAGGATTATGAAATCAGCAAGGATGTAAAGGCCTTCAACCTTTACTAGCACGTCCTCTACTATTCCATAAGCTTGTCTTATTGACTTATTTGCCAATTGTAATGAGAACAAGGCAGGTTGTACCTCAATGATCCCCAACTTCTCCATTACAGAGAGTGGCATAAGATTTATCCCTGACCCTAGATCAC
Organism: Arachis hypogaea; assembly: GCF_003086295.3. Lineage (NCBI taxonomy): Eukaryota > Viridiplantae > Streptophyta > Magnoliopsida > Fabales > Fabaceae > Arachis > Arachis hypogaea. The sequence goes on along the minus strand of NC_092037.1, from coordinate 47,022,910 downwards.
ATAGAGCTTTTTCAAAGCTCATGGTGCCTATGGTACAAGGTATTAGGAACTTGCCAGGATCTTGTTTCTTTTGAGGTAGAGTTCTCTGAATCCAAGTATCTAGTTCACTAATGAGCAAGGGAGGTTCACTTTCCCAAGTCTCATTACCAAACAGCTTGGCATTCAGCTTCATGATAGCTCCTAAATATTGAGCAACTTGCTCTCCAGTCACATCTTCATCCTCTTCAGAGGAAGAATAGTCTTCAGAGCTCATGAATGGCAGAAGGAGATTTAGTGGAATCTCTATGGTCTCTAGATGAGCCTCAGATTCCTCTGGATCCTTAATAGGAAACTCCTTCTTGTTTGAAGGACGTCCCAGGAGGTCTTCCTCACTAGGATTTTCGTCGTCCTCCTCCTTAGTGCATTCGGCCACTTTGATTAAATCAATGGCCTTGCACTCTCCTTTTGGATTCTCTTCTGTATGGCTTGGGAGAATATTGGGAGGAGTTTCAATGACTTTCTTACTCAGCTGGCCCACTTGTGCCTCCAAATTTCTAATGGAGGATCTTGTTTCATTCATGAAACTGAAAGTGGCCTTTGACAGGTCAGAGACTATATTGGCTAAATTAGAAGTATTTTGTTCAGAATTCTCTGTCTGTTGCTGAGAAGATGATGGATATGGCTTACTATTACTCAGCCTATTGCGTCCACCATTGTTAAAGCCTTGTTGAGGCTTTTGTTGATCCTTCCAGGAGAAATTTGGATGATTTCTCCATGATGGATTATAGGTGTTTCCATATGGTTCACCCATGTAATTAACCTCTGCCATGGCAGGGTTTTCAGGATCATAAGCTTCTTCAGAAGCTGCCTCTCTAGTACTGTTGGATGCATGTTGCAATCCATTCAGATTTTGAGAGATTATGTTGACCTGTTGAGTCAACATTTTGTTCTGAGCCAATATGGCATTCAGAGCATCAATTTCAAGAACTCCTTTCTTCTGAGGTATCCCATTATTCACGGAATTCCTCTCAGAGGTGTACATGAACTGATTGTTTGCAACCATGTCAATGAGTTCTTGAGCCTCTTCAGGCGTTTTCTTCAGGTGAATAGATCCACCTGCAGAATGGTCCAATGACATTTTCGAAAATTCAGATAGACCATAATAGAATATATCTAATAGGGTCCATTCTGAAAACATGTCAGATGGACATCTTTTGGTCAGTTGCTTGTATCTTTCCCAAGCTTCATAGAGGGATTCACCATCTTTTTGTTTGAAGGTTTGAACATCCACTCTCAGCTTGCTCAGCTTTTGAGGAGGAAAGAATTTATCCAAGAAGGCAGTGACCAGCTTATCCCAGGAGTCCAGGCTATCCTTAGGTTGTGAATCCAACCATATTCTAGCTCTGTCTCTTACAGCAAAAGGGAAAAGCATGAGTCTGTAGACTTCAGGATCAACTCCATTCGTCTTTACAGTCTCACAGATCTGCAAGAACTCAGTTAAAAACTGATAAGGATCTTCAGATGGAAGTCCATAAAACTTGCAGTTTTGTTGCATTAATGCAACTAGTTGAGGCTTAAGCTCAAAGTTATTGGCTCCAATGGCAGGAATGGAGATGCTTCTTCCATCAAACTTGGACGTTGGCTTTGTGAAGTCACCAAGCATTCTCCTTGCATTATTATTATTATTTTCGGCTGCCATGTCCTTCTCTTGTTCGAAAATTTCTGAAAGGTTGTTTCTGGATTGTTGTAATTTAGCTTCTCTTAATTTTCTCTTCAGAGTCCTTTCAGGTTCTGGATCAACTTCAACAAGAGTGCCTTTTTCCCTGTTCCTGCTCATATGAAAGAGAAGAAAACAAGAAAAGAAAAAGGAATCCTCTATGTCACAGTATAGAGATTCCCTTATGTTAGTAGAAGAAGACGGGGGTAGAAGAATGAAGAAGAATTCGGATTTTTAGATGAAGAGAGGTGAAGAGAAGTGTTAGTAATTAATTAATTAAATAGAATAAGAGAAGGGAAGAGAAATTTCGAAAATAATTTTTGAAAAAGAGTTAGTGATTTTCGAAAATTAAAGGTAAGATAAGTTTAAAATTAAAATTTAAAACAAAAAGAATTTTTGAAAAAGAGATGAGATATTTTCGAAAATTAGAGAGGGAAAAGTAGTTAGGTGGTTTTGAAAAAGATAAGAAACAAACAACAAGTTAGTTAGTTGATTGAAAAAGATTCGAAATCAAAATTTTAAAAAGATAAGAAGATAAGAAGTTAGATAAGATATTTTGAAATCAAATTTTGAAAAAGATAAAATAAAAGATAAAAAGATAAGATAAAAATTTTAATAAAAAGATATTTTGAAAAAGATTTAATTTTTAAAAAGACTTAACTAACAAGAAACTACAAGATAAGATTCTAGAACTTTAAAGATTAAACCTTTCTTAACAAGAAAGTAACAAACTTCAAATTTTTGAACCAATCACATTACTTGTTAGCTAATTTTCGAAAATTTGATATAAAGATAAGAAAAAGATTTTGAAAATATTTTGAAAAAGATTTTTGAAATTTTCGAAATTTATAAAAAAAATGAAAAAGATATGATTTTTGAAAAAGATTTTGAAAAGATAAGATTTTTAAAATTTGAAATTTTGACTTGACTTGTAAGAAACAACTAATTTTAAAAATTTTTGACCAAGTCAACCCAAAATTTCGAAAATTTGGAGGAAAATAAGGAAAAGATATTTTTTTGATTTTTTGAATTTTTAATGAAAAACACAAAAATGACCCAAAACATGAAAATTTTGGATCAAGACACAAGATGCATGCAAGAATGCTATGAATGTCAAGATGAACACCAAGAACACTTTGAAGATCATGATGAACATCAAGAACATAATTTTGAAAAATTTTTGATGCAAATAAAACATGCAAGACACCAAACTTAGAAATTTTTAATGCATGGAAAATATGAATGCAAGAGTGCACATGAAAAACAAGAAAAGACACACAACAAGAAATCATCAAGATCAAACAAGAAGACTTGTCAAGAACAACTTGAAGATCATGAAGAACACTATGAATGCATGGGATTTTCGAAAAAATGCAAGAAAAATTTTAAAAGCATGCGATTGACACCAAACTTAAAAATTAACACAAGACTCAAACAAGAACACAAAATTTTTTTTATTTTTATAATTTTCTAATTTTTTTTTGTATTTTTATTTTAATTTTTTTTTTCGAAAAACATTTTTGGAAAAACGAAAAATAAAAGAAAAAATTTGAAAAAGATTTTTGAAAAGAAAATTACCTAATCTGAGCAACAAGATGAACTGTCAGTTGTCCATACTCGAACAATCCCCGGCAACGGCGCCAAAAACTTGGTGGACGAAATTGTGATCACTATTCTTTGATTTGCATTCATTGTAAAATTGTGGAATTTAGGTATTTGGCACGAGTGGACACAACTCCGTTCAACTAACCAGCAAGTGTACTGGGTCGTCAAGTAATAAACCTTACGTGAGTAAGGGTCGATCCCACAGAGATTGTTGGTATGAAGCAAGCTATGGTCACCTTGTAAATCTCAGTTAGGCAGATTAAATGGTTTATGGGTTTCGAAAAATAGAAATAAGAAAATATAATATAATAAAAAGGGATAGAATACTTATGCAGATTCATTGGTGGGAATTTCAGATAAGCGAATGGAGATACTGTATGCTCAAGGACGCCTGCTCTCCTACTGCTTCAACCCAATCCTTCTTACTCCTTTCCATGGCAAGCTGTGTATAGGGGTTCACCATCAGCGGTGGCTACTTTCAATCCTCTCGGGAAAATGATCCTATGCGGCTGTCACTCGCACGGCTAATCGTCTGGAGGCATCACCCATGGTTGATGGCTACATCCCATCCTCGCAGTGAAAACTACGCTCACGCACTCTGTCACAGCACGGCTAATCACTGGTTGGTTCCTGCGCCTACTGGAATAGAATCCCTTGATTCTTTTGCGTCTGTCACTAACGCCCAGCACTTGCAAGTTTGAAGCACGTCACAGTCATTCATTACCGGAATCCTACTCGGAATACCACAGACAAGGTGAGACTTTCCGGATTCCCAGGATCCTACTCGGAATACCACAGACAAGGTGAGACTTTCCGGATCCTCATAAATGCCGCCATCTATCTAGCTTATACCACGAAGATTCTGTTGGGGAATCTAAGAGATACACATTCAAGCTCGGTTGCCTGTAGAACGGAAGTGGTTGTCAATCACGTGCGTTCATAAGTGAGAATGATAATGATCGTCACTTTCATCATTACATTCATCATGTTCTTGGGTGCAAATGAATATCTTGGAATAAGAATAAGAGAGATTTGAATAAAAGAAAATAGAATTGCATTAATACTTGAGGTACAGCAGAGCTCCACACCCTTAATCTATGGTGTGCAGAAACTCCACCGTTAAAAACACATAAGTAAAAGGTTCAGGCATGGCCGAATGGCCAGCCCTTTCCATGATCAAGTGACCGAATGATTAAAGACTTAAAGTGGTCAAAAGATGTCTAATACAATAGTTAAATGTCCTATATATACTAGACTAGCTATTAGGGTTTACATGAGTAAGTAATTGATGCATAAATTCACTTTCGGGGCCCACTTGGTGTATGCTTGGGCTGAGCTTGATCAATCCACGAGCTGAGGCTTCTCTTGGAGTTGAACTCCGAGTTATGACGTGTTTTGGGCGTTTAACTCCGGATCATGACGTTTTTCTGGCGTTTAACTCCAGACAGCAGCATGAACTTGGCGTTCAACGCCAAGTTACATCGTCATTCTTCGAATAAAGTATGGACTATTATATATTTCTGGAAAGCCCTGGATGTCTACTTTCCAAAGCCATTGAGAGCGCGCCATTTGGAGTTCTGTAGCTCCAGAAAATCCATTTCGAGTGCAGGGAGGTCAGATTCCAACAGCATCAGCAGTCCTTTTGTCAGCCTTCTTCAGAGTTTTGCTCAAGTCCCTCAATTTCAGCCAGAATTTACCTGAAATCATAGAAAAACACACAAACTCATAGTAAAGTCCAGAAATGTGAATTTAACATAAAAACTAATGAAAACATCCCTAAAAGTAGCTCAAACGTACTAAAAACTATATAAAAACAATGCCAAAAAGCGTATAAATTATCCGCTCATCAGTATCATTAGTGGGTGTAGCAATTGCTTCTACCCACTTAGATACATAGTCCACTGCCACCAGAATGTAAGTGTTTGAGTATGATGGTGGGAATGGACCCATGAAGTCAATCCCTCATACATCAAACAATTCAATCTCTAATATCCCTTGTTGAGGCATGGCATATCCGTGAGGCAAGTTACCAGCTCTTTGGCAACTGTCACAGTTACGCACAAACTCTCGGGCATCTCTATAGAGAGTAGGCCAGTAGAAGCCACATTGGAGGACTTTAGTGGCTGTTCGCTCACTTCCAAAATGTCCTCCATACTGTGATCCATGGCAGTGCCATAGGATCTTTTGTGCTTCTTCTCTGGGTACACATCTGCGGATCATTCCGTCTGCACATCTCTTAAAGAGATATGGCTCATCCCATAAGTAGTACTTGGCATCCGAAATTAATTTCTTTCTTTGCACTCTGCTGTACTCCTGGGGTATAAACCTCACAGCTTTATAATTTGCAATATCTGCAAACCATGGAGCTTCCTGAATGGCAAAGAGTTGCTCATCTGGGAAAGTCTCAGAGATCTCAGTAGAAGGGAGGGACGCCCCAGCTACTAGTTCTATTCGAGACAGATGATCAGCTACTTGGTTCTCTGTCCCTTTTCTGTCTCTTATTTCCATATCAAACTCTTGCAGAAGCAACACCCATCTTATAAGCTTGGGTTTTGAATCCTGCTTTGTGAGTAAGTACTTAAGAGCAGCATGGTCAGTGTACACAATCACCTTTGATCCCACCAGATAGGATCTAAACTTGTCAATGGCATAGACCACTGCAAGTAATTCTTTTTCTGTGGTTGTGTAATTCTTCTGTGCATCATTTAGAACACGGTTGGCATAATAAATGACGTGCAGAAGCTTGTTATGCCTCTGTCCCAACACTGCACCAATGGCATTGGTCACTGGCATCACACATTAGTTCAAATGGCAATGTCCAGTCTGGTGCAGAGATGACTGGTGCTGTGACCAGCTTGGCTTTCAGGGTCTCAAATGCCTGCAGACACTGTGTGTCAAACACAAATGGTGTGTCAGCAGCTAGCAGGTTGCTCAAAGGTTTTGCAATTTTCGAAAAATCTTTTATAAACCTTCTGTAGAATCCTACATGCCCCACAAAGCTTCTGATTGCCTTAACATTGGCAGGTGGTGGTAATTTTTCAATTACCTCTACCTTTGCCTTATCCACCTCTATTCCCCTGCTTGAAATTTTGTGTCCAAGGACAATTCCTTCAGTCACCATAAAGTGACATTTCTCCCAGTTTAAAACCAGGTTAGTCTCTTGGCACCTTTTCAGGACAAGTGCTAGGTGGTCAAGACAGGAGCTGAATGAGTCTCCATATACTGAGAAGTCATCCATGAAGACTTCCAGAAATTTCTCCACCATATCAGAGAAGATGGATAACATGCATCTCTGAAAGGTTGCCGGAGCATTACACAGGCCAAAAGGCATCCTCCTGTAAGCAAACACGCCAGAAGGGCAAGTAAATGCTGTTTTCTCTTGATCCTGAGGATCTACTGCAATTTGGTTGTAACCTGAATAGCCATCCAAAAAGCAGTAATAATCATGACCAGCTAGTCTTTCTAGCATTTGGTCTATGAATGGTAAAGGAAAATGATCCTTTCTGGTGGCTGTATTGAGCCTTCTGTAGTCAATACACATACGCCACCCTGTGACTGTTCTTGTAGGAACCAGTTCATTTTTTCATTATGAACCACTGTCATGCCTCCCTTTTTGGGGACAACTTGGACAGGGCTCACCCAGGGGCTATCAGAAATAGGATAAATAATCCCAGCCTCTAGTAATTTAGTGACCTCTTTCTGCACCACTTCCTTCATGACTGGATTTAGCCTCTTTTGTGGTTGGACCACTGGTTTGGCATTATCCTCCAACAGGATCTTGTGCATGCATCTAGCTGGGCTAATGCCCTTAAGATCACTTATGGACCACCCAAGAGCTGTCTTGTGTGTCCTTAGCACTTGAATCAGTGCTTCCTCTTCCTGTGGATTTAAAGCAGAGCTTATAATCACTGGAAAAGTGTCACCCTCTCCCAGAAATGCATACTTCAGGGATGGTGGTAGTGGTTTGAGTTCAGGTTTGGGAGGCTTATCCTCCTTCTGAGGAATTTTCGAAAATTCCTTTATTTCTTCTGTTTCTTCTTGATCAGGCTGAGCATCCTTGAAGATGTCCTCAAGCTCTGATTCTAGACTCTCAGTCATATTGAACTCTTCCACCAAAGAGTCAATAATGTCAGCACCCATGCAGTCATTAGGTGTGTCTGGATGATGCATAGCTTTTACAGCATTCAACTTGAACTCATCCTCATTGACTCTCAGGGTTACTTCCCCTTTTTGTACATCAATGAGAGTTCGTCCAGTTGCTAGGAAAGGTCTTCCTAGAATGAGAGTTGCACTCTTGTGCTCCTCCATTTCTAGCACCACAAAGTCAGTTGGAAAGGTGAATGGCCCAACCTTGACAATCATGTCCTCTATTATGCCTGATGGATGTTTAATGGAGCCATCAGCAAGTTAGAGGCATATCCAGGTTGGTTTGACTTCTTCAGTCAACCCAAGCTTTCTGATAGTGGATGCAGGTATTAGATTGATGCTTGCTCCAAGATCACATAGGGCTGTCTTGGTGCAAGCACCTTCTAATGTGCATGGTATTATAAAGCTTCCTGGATCTTGAAGCTTTTCTGGTAAGCTCTTCAGAATGACTGCACTACATTCTTCAGTGAGAAATACTTTTTCAGTTTCTCTCCAATCCTTCTTATGACTTAAGATCTCTTTCATGAACTTAGCATAAGAAGGTATTTGCTCAAGTGCCTCTGCAAACGGAATCTTTATTTCAAGAGTCCTTAGGTAGTCTGCAAAGCGGGCAAATTGCTTATCCTGTTCCGCTTGGCGGAGTTTCTGAGGATAAGGTATCTTGGCTTTATATTCTTCAACCTTAGTTGCTGCAGGTTTATTCCTTACAAAAGTGGTTGAAGAAGCCTTTTTAGAGAGATTACTATCAGCACTCTCAGGTGTCTGATCCTCCCTTGGCTTCTGAACGCCAGGATTGGGTGAAGATTGGGCGTTTAATGCCAACTTCTCCCCCTTTTCTGGCGTTTGAACGCCAGAATTGGGCAGGGAATGGGCGTTTAACGCCAGCTTTCCCCCTTTTTTCTGGCGTTTGAACGCCAAAAGTATTCCTCTCTGGGCTCTTACTGTCCTCAGAGGGATTTTGGATAGTGGTTTGGTTATCCTCTGTCAATTGTTCCTTATTTGGCTTTTTGCTGCTTTGAGCAGTGTTATTCAATGTCTTCCCACTCCTCAGTTGAACTGCTTGACATTCTTCTGTTATCTGTTTAGATATCTGCTGTTTTGCCTGATTCAACTGCAGTTCTATATTCTTATTAGCAATTTTAGTTTCATGGAGCATCTCTTTAAATTCTGCTAATTGTTTTGTCATCAGGTGCAATTGTTGATTAAGCTCAATCATCTGTTCTTGAGGATTAGGATCAGTGGTTACTGCCATGACTTCTTCTTTTGTAGAGAACTCAATGCTAGAGTACAAATATTGATTTCTAGCAACAGTGTCTATAAGCTCTTGAGCCTCTTCAATCGTCTTCCTCATATGTATAGATCCACCAGCTGAGTGGTCTAAAGACATCTGAGCTTTTTCTGTAAGCCCATAGTAGAAGATGTCTAACTGTACCCACTCTGAAAACATTTCAGAGGGGCATTTTCTTAGCATACCTCTATACCTCTCCCAGGCATTGTAAAGGGATTCATTATCCTCTTGTTTAAAGCCTTGGATGTCCAGCCTTAGCTGTGTCATCCTCTTTGGAGGGTAAAAGTGATTCAGGAATTTGTCTGATAACTGTTTCCATGTCTTTATGCTTGCTGTAGGTTGGTTATTCAACCACCTCTTAGCTTGATCTTTTACAGCAAATGGAAACAGTAATAGTCTGTAGACATCCTGATCCACCTCTTTATCACGTACTGTGTCAGCAATTTGTAAGAACTGTGCCAGAAACTCAGTAGGTTCTTCTTGTGGAAGACCGGAATACTGGCAATTTTGCTGCACTATGATAATGAGTTGAGGATTTAGCTCAAAGCTGCTTGCTTTGATGGGAGGTGTACAGATGCTACTCCCATATGCAGCTGTAATGGGGTTAGCATATGACCCCAGAGTCCTTCTGGACTGCTCAATTCCACTTGAGTCCATGATGGATAAAGGGAATATGATATGAATTCACAAGTAAAATATATATTAAAATTATTTTTTTTTTGAATTAACCGAAAAAATAAAATAAAACAAAAGGAAAATAAAATAAAAATTCGAAAATTTAAAAGAAAATAAGATCAAAGCAAATTGGAAACTGAATCAATTAGTTAATTAAAAAGATTTTGAGATTAACAATTAAAAAGATATGATTGAAATTTTTTTTTTGAAAAAGATTTTATTTTTGAAATGAGGAAAGAGAAAAACAACAAAATGACACCAAACTTAAAATTTTTAGAAAATCAGACACAAATTTTCGAAAATTTTAAGGGAAAAAACACAAAGAGGACACCAAACTTAGAATTTTTAAGGATCAAAAAGGGACTAAGGACATGCAAATTCAAAAATTAAAGGAAAAATAAAAGTATGCAATTGACACCAAACTTAAAATATGAAACTAGACTTAACTAAAAGACTCTAAACCAACAAAAATAAAATAGTCCTAATCTAAGCAACAAGATAAGCCGTCAGTTGTCCAAACTCGAACAATCCCCGGCAACGGCGCCAAAAACTTGGTGCACGAAATTGCAATCACACTTTTGCAATTCCGCACAACTAACCAGCAAGTGCACTGGGTCGTCCAAGTAATACCTTACGTGAGTAAGGGTTGATCCCACGGAGATTGTCGGCTTGAAGCAAGCTATGGTTATCTTGTAACTCTTAGTCAGGATATCAATAATTATCAGGGTTGATTGTGAAAAGTAAAAGAACATGAAATAAGTACTTGTTTTGCAGTAATGGAGAACAGGTTGAGGTTTTGGAGATGCTCTATCTTCTGAATCTCTGCTTTCCTACTGTCTTCTTCTTCAAGCACGCAAGGCTCCTTCCATGGCAAGCTTTATGTAGGGTTTCACCGTTGTCAGTGGCTACCTCCCATCCTCTCAGTGAAAATGTTCAACGCACCCTGTCACGGCACGGCTAATCATCTGTCGGTTCTCAATCAGGTTGGAATAGAATCCAGTGATTCTTTTGCGTCTGTCACTAACGCCCAGCCTTCAGGAGTTTGAAGCTCGTCACAGTCATTCAATCCTTGAATCCTACTCAGAATACCACAGACAAGGTTTAGACCTTTCGGATTCTCTTGAATGCCGCCATCAATTCTAGCTTATACCACGAAGATTCTGATTAAGGAATCCAAGAGATATCTACTCAATCTAAGGTAGAACGGAGGTGGTTGTCAGGAACACGTTCATAGTTGAGAATGATGATGAGTGTCACGGATCATCACATTCATCATGTTTAGGAACAAGTGATATCTTGGAATGGAAGCAAGCATGATTGAATGAAAAACAGTAGTAATTACATTAATCCATCAAGACACAGCAGAGCTCCTCACCCCCAACCATGGGGTTTAGAGACTCATGCCGTGGGAAGTACACAAAGAAACGTGTAAAGTGTCATGAGGTACAAATACAATGTCAAAATATCCTATTAATATTAAGCTAGTAACCTAAGGTATACAGAAATGAGTAAATGACGTAAAAATCCACTTCTGGGTCCACTTAGTGTGTGCTTGGGCTGAGCATTGAAGCTTTCATGTGTAGAGACTTTTTCTGGAGTTAAACGCCAGCTTTCATGCCAGTTTGGGCGTTTAACTCCAATTTTTATGCCAGTTCCAGCGTTAAACGCTGGGAATTCTGAGGCTGATTTGCAACGCCGTTTTGGGCCATCAAATCTCGGGCAAAGTATAGACTATTATACATTGCTGGAAAGCCCAGGATGTCTACTTTCCAACGCTGTTAAGAGAGCGCCAAATGGGCTTCTGTAGCTCCAAAAAATCCACTTCGAGTGCAGGGAGGTCAGAATCCAACAGCATCTGCAGTCCTTTTCAGCCTCTGAATCAGATTTTTGCTCAGGACCCTCAATTTCAGCCAGAAAATACCTGAAATCACAGAAAAACACACAAACTCATAGTAAAGTCCAGAAAAGTTAATTTTAACTAAAAACTAATAAAAATATACTAAAAACTAACTAGATCATACTAAAAACATACTAAAAACAATGCCAAAAAGCGTATAAATTATCCGCTCATCAGCCCTCCTATCCATTGATGCTCAAAGCCTTGGATCCTTTTTACCCTTGCCTTTTGGTTTTAAGGGCTATTGGCTTTTTCTGCTTGCTTTTTCTTTTTCTTTCTATTTTTTTCGCCATTTCTTTTTTTTTTTCGCAAGCTTTTGTTTTCCACTGCTTTTTCTTGCTTCAAGAATCAATTTTATGATTTTTCAGATTATCAATAACATTTCTCTTTATTCATCATTCTTTCAAGAGCCAACAATTTTAACATTCATAAACAACAAGATAAAAAATATGCACTGTTAAAGCATTCATTCAGAAAACAAAAAGTATTGTCACCACATCAATATAATTAAGTTAAATTCAAGGACAAATTCTAAATTCATGTACTTCTTGTTCTTTTGAATTAAAACATTTTTCATTTTAAGAGAGGTGAAGGATTAATGGAATTTATTCATAGCTTTAAGACATGGTTACTACATACTAATGATCATGAAGTAGAGACACAAAACATAGATAAACACAACATTAAAAACCGAAAAACAGAAAGAAATAAGAACAAGGAATGAATCCACCTTTAGTGGCGTCTTCTTCTTGAAGGACCAACAATGTCCTTAAGCTCTTCTATGTCCCTTCCTTGCCTTTGTTGCTCCTCCCTCATTGCTCTTTGGTCTTCTCTTATTTCATGTAGAATGATGGAGTGCTCATGATGTTCCACCCTTAATTGTTCCACATTGTGGCTCAAATCTTCTAAGGAAGTGTTGAGTTGTTCCCAATAGTTGTTGGGAGGAAAGTGCATCCCTTGAGGCATCTCAGGGATTTCTTGATGATGAGCTTCCTCATGCATCTCTTGAGAACCGTGAAGGGTCTCTCTTGCTTGCTCCATCCTCTTCTTGGTGATGGGCTTATCCTCTTCAATGGAGATGTCTCCTTCTATGATAACTCCAGCTGAGTAACATAGATGGCAAATAAGGTGAGGAAAAGCTAGCCGTGCCATGGTGGAGGACTTGTCGACTATTTTGTAGATTTCATTGGAGATGACCTCATGAGCTTCTACTTCCTCTCCAATCATGATGCTATGAATCATGATGGCCCGATCCACAGTAACTTCAGATCGGTTGCTAGTGGGAATGATGGAGCGTTGAATGAACTCCAACCATCCTCTAGCCACAGGCTTGAGGTCCAGTCTTCTTAGTTGAACTGGCTTGCCTTTGGAGTCTCTTCTCCATTGAGCTCCTTCCACACATATGTCCATTAGGACTTGGTCCAACCTTTGATTAAAGTTGACCCTTCTAGTGTAGAGGCGTTCATCTCCTTGTATCATGGGCAAGTGAAATGCCAACCTCACATTTTCCGGACTAAAATCTAAGTATTTCCCCCGAACCATTGTGAGATAATTCTTTGGATTCGGGTTCATACTTTGATCATGGTTCCTAGTGATCCATGCATTGGCATAGAACTCTTGAACCATTAATATTCTGACTTGTTGCATGGGGTTGGTTAAGACTTCCCAACCTCTTCTTCGGATTTCATGTCGGATCTCCAGATACTCATTTTTCTTGAGCTTGAATGGGACCTCAGGGATCACCTTCTTCTTTGCCATGACATCATAGAAGTGGTCTTGATGGCTCTTGAAGATGAATCTTTCCATCTCCCATGACTCGGAGGTGAAAGCTTTTGTCTTCCCTTTTCCTTTTCTAGAAGATTATCCGGCCTTAGGTGCCATTGATGGTAATGGAAAAACAAAAAGCTTATGCTTTTACCACACCAAACTTAAAAGATTGCTCGCCCTCGAGCAATAGAAGAAAGAAGATAAGAAGAAGAAGAAGAGAATATGGTAGAGAGGAAGAGATGTAGGTTCGGCCAAGGTGAAGAAAAGGGGGTTGTGTTGTGTGAAAATGAAGTAGAATGGAAGGGTATATATAGGGAGAGGGGGTAGTGTGTATTCGGCCATTTAGGGTGGGAATGGGTGGGAAAATGGTTTTGAATTTTTGAAGGTAGGTGGGGTTTATGGGGAAGAGTGGATGGATGTGAGTGGTGAAGGGGGTGATTGGGAAGAGGAATTGAGGTGATTGGTGAAGAGTGTTGGAAAGTCTGACATGGGGAATAGTCATCACAAAAATAGGATTAGGAGGTAAGGTAGGAATATAGTAGGTGGGGATCCTGTGGGGTCCACAGATCCTGAGGTGATCCTGTGGGGTCCACAGATCCTGAGGTGTCAAGGAATTTCATCCCTGCACCAAATAGGCATGTAAATTGCCTTTGCACACCATTCTTGCGTTTAAACGCCGTGTGGTGCACATTCTGGGCGTTCAACGCCCATGTAAAGCATGTATCTGGCGTTGAACGCCAGTTTCATGCTTGTTACTGGCGTTCAGCGCCAACTTTTCTTCTCTAGGCACATTCCTGGCGTTCAGCGCCAGAATGTTGCTTGTTTCTGGCGTTCAGCGCCAGAATGACGCTATGTTCTGGCGTTGAACGCCGGCCAGATGCATCTTACTGGCGTTGAACGCCAGCCTGTGCTTCCTCCAGGGTGTGATTTTTTTCTTTTGTTGTTTTTGATTCTGTTTTTAATTTTTATGATTTTTTCGTGACTCCTCATGATCATGTACCTAATAAAACACAAAATAAAAATAAAATAATATAAAATAAAAATTAGATAAAATTGGGTTGCCTCCCAACAAGCGCTTCTTTAATGTCAATTGCTTGACAGTGGCTCTCATGGAGCCACTAGGTGATCAGGTCAATGATGTATAGTCCCAACACCAAACTTAGAGTTTGGATATGGGATCTTAACACCAAACTTAGAGTTTGGTTGTGGCCTCACAACACCAAACTTAGAGTTTGACTGTGGGGGCTTTTCTTGACTCTGAACTGAGAAAAGCTATTCATGCTTACTCTCTTTTGTCACAGAGGGATGGCCATGTGCCTTAAACACAAGGTAGTCCCCATTCAATTGAAGGACTAATTCACCTCTGTTGACATCTATCACAGCTCCTGCTGTGGCTAGGAAAGGTCTTCCAAGGATGATGCATTCATCCTCTTCCATCCTAGTGTCTAAGATTATGAAATAAGCAGGGATGTAAAGGCCTTCAACCTTTACTAACACGTCCTCTACTATTCCATAAGCTTGTCTCAATGACTTGTCTGCCAATTGTAATGAGAACAAAGCAGGTTGTACCTCAATGATCCCCAGCTTCTCCATTACAGAGAGTGGCATAAGATTTATCCCTGACCCCAGATCACATAGAGCCTTTTCAAAGGTCATGGTACCTATGGTACAAGGTATTAAGAACTTGCCAGGATCTTGTTTCTTTTGAGGTAGAGTTTGCTGAATCCAGGTATCTAGTTCACTAATGAGCAAGGGAGGTTCACTTTCCCAAGTCTCATTACCAAACAACTTGGCATTCAGCTTCATGATAGCTCCTAAATATTGAGCAACTTGCTCTCCAGTCACATCTTCATCCTCTTCAGAGGAAGAATAGTCTTCAGAGCTCATGAATGGCAGAAAGAGATTTAATGGAATCTCTATGGTCTCTATATGAGCCTCCGATTCCTTTGGATCCTTAATAGGAAACTCCTTCTTGCTTGAAGGACGTCCCAGGAGGTCTTCCTCACTAGGATTTTCGTCCTCCTCCTCCCTTGTGCATTCGGCCACATTGATCACATCAATGGCCTTGCACTCTCCTTTTGGATTCTCTTCTGTATTGCTTGGGAGAATACTGAGAGGAGTTTCAATGACTTTCTTACTCAGTTAGCCCACTTGTGCCTCCAGATTTCTGATGGAGGATCTTGTTTCATTCATGAAACTGAAAGTGGCCTTTGACATATCAGAGACTAGATTGGCTAAATTAGAAGTGTTTTGTTCAGAATTCTCTGTATGTTGCTGAGAAGATGATGGATATGGCTTGCTATTGCTCAGCCTATTGCGTCCACCATTGTTAAAGCCTTGTTGAGGCTTTTGTTGATCCTTCCATGAGAAATTTGGATGATTTCTCCATGATGAGTTATAGGTGTTTCCATAAGGTTCACCCATGTAATTAACCTCTGCCATTGCAGGGTTCTCAGGATCATAAGCTTCTTCAGAAGCTGCCTCTTTAGTGCTGTTGGATGCATGTTGCCATCCATTCAGACTTTGAGAGATCATGTTGACCTGCTGAGTCAACACTTTGTTCTGAGCCAATATGGCATTCAGAGCATCAATTTCAAGAATTCCTTTCTTCTGAGGTATCCCATTATTCACGGAATTCCTCTGAGAAGTGTACATGAATTGGTTGTTTGCAACCATATCAATGAGTTCTTGAGCCTCTTCAGGCGTTTTCTTTAGGTGAATAGATCCACCTGCAGAATGGTCCAATGACATTTTTGAAAATTCAGACAGGCCATAATAGAATATATCTAATATGGTCCATTCTGAAAACATGTCAGATGGACATCTTTTGGTCAGCTGCTTGTATCTTTCCCAAGCTTCATAGAGGGATTCACCATCTTTTTGTTTGAAGGTTTGAACATCCACTCTCAGCTTGCTCAGCTTTTGAGGAGGAAAGAATTTATCCAAGAAGGCAGTGACCAGCTTGTCCCAGGAGTCCAGGCTATCCTTGGGTTGTGAATCCAACCATACTCTAGCTCTGTCTCTTACAGCAAAAGGGAAAAGCATGAGTCTGTAGACATCAGGATCAACTCTATTCGTCTTTACAGTCTCACAGATCTGCAAGAACTCAGTTAAAAACTGGTAGGGATCTTCAGATAGAAGTCCATAAAACTTGCAGTTTTGTTGCATTAAGGCAACTAGCTGAGGTTTCAGCTCAAAGTTGTTGGCTCCAATGGCAGGAATGGAGATCCTTCTTCCATCAAATTTGGACGTTGGCTTTGTGAAGTCACTAAGCATTCTCCTTGCATTATTATTATTTTCGGCTGCCATCTCCTTCTCTTGTTCGAAAATTTCTGAAAGGTTATTTCTGGATTGTTGTAACTTAGCTTCTCTTAATTTTCTCTTCAGAGTCCTTTCAGGTTCTGGATCAATTTCAACAAGAGTGCCTTTATCCTTGTTCCTGCTCATATGAAAGAGAAGAAAACAAGAAAAGAAAGAGGAATCCTCTATGTCACAGTATAGAGATTCCTTTATGTTAGTAGAAAAAGAAGGGGATAGAAGAAAGAAAAGTGAAGAATCCAAACACAAGGGATAGATTGGGTTCGGATTTTTAGATGAAGAGAGGTGAAGAGAAGTGTTAGTAAATAAATAATTAAATAGAATAAGAAAAGAGATAGAGAATTTCAAAAATAATTTTGAAAAAAGGTGTTAGTAATTTTTGAAAATTAGAGATAAGATAAGATTAAAATTAAAATTTAAAACAAAAAGAATTTTTAAAAAAAAGAGAGAAGTATTTTCGAAAATTAGAGAGGGATAGGTAGTTAGTTGGTTTTGGAAAAGATAGGAAACAAACAAAAAGTTAGTTAATTGATTGAAAAAGATATTAAAATCAAATTTGAAAAAGATAAGAAGATAAGAAGTTAGATAAGATATTTTGAAATCAAATTTTGAAAAAGATAAAATTTTTGAAAAAGATAAAATTTTTGAAAAAGATAAGATAAAAGATAAAAAGATATGTTTGAAAAAGATTTAATTTTTAAAATTAAAATTAATTACTTAACTAACAAGTAACTACAAGATATGATTCTAGAATTTAAAGATTGAACCTTTCTTAACAAGAAAGTAACAAACTTCAAATTTTTGAATCAATCACATTAATTGTTAGCTAATTTTCGAAAATATGATATAAAGATAAGAAAAAGATTTTGAAAAATATTTTGAAAAAGATTTTTGAAATTTTTGAAAAATAAAGATAAAGTTTGAAAAGATATGATTTTTGAAAAAGATTCTAAAAAGATAAGATTTTTAAAATTGAAAATTTGACTTGACTTGTAAGAAACAACTAATTTTAAAATTTTTTTGACTAAGTCAACTCAAATTTTCGAAAATTTGGAGAAAAATAAGGAAAAGATATTTTTTTGATTTTTTTGAGATTTTAAAGATGAGAAAGAAAAACACAAATATGACCTAAAACATAAAATTTTGGATCAAAACACAACATGCATGCAAGAACACTATGAATGTTAAGATGAACACCAAGAACACTTTGAAAATCATGATGAACATCAAGAACATATTTTTGAAAAATTTTTGATGCAAAGAAAACATGCAAGACACCAAACTTAGAAATCTTTAATGCATGGACTCTAACAAACGAAAAATGCACATGAAAAACAACAAACAACACAAAACAAGAAATCATCAAGATCAAACAAGAAGACTTGTCAAGAACAACTTGAAGATCATGAAGAACACTATGAATGCATGAGATTTTCGAAAAATGCAAGAAAAATTTTTAAAGCATGCAATTGACACCAAACTTAAAAATTGACTCAAGACTCAAACAATGAACACAAAATATTTTTGATTTTTATGATTTTATTAATTTTTTTGGATTTTTATTAATTTTTTTCGAAAAACATGGTTAGAAAAACGATAAAGAAAAGAAAAATTTTGAAAAATATTTTTGAAAAGAAAATTACCTAATCTGAGCAACAAGATGAACCGTCAGTTGTCCATACTCGAACAATCCCCGGCAACGGCGCCAAAAACTTGGTGGACGAAATTGTGATACAAGAGTTCCAGGCATTGTTAGAGAAGCTTTTTCTTTCCACAACTCCGTTCAACTTAACTAGCAAGTGTACTGGGTCATCCAAGTAATACCTTACGTGAGTAAGGGTCGATCCCACAGAGATTGTTGGTATGAAGCAAGCTATGGTCACCTTGTAAATCTCAGTTAGGCAGATTAAATAGTGGGAATTTCAGATAGGCGTATGGAGATGCTGTGCTCCTCTCGAATCTCTACTTTTCTATTACATTCATCCAATCCTTCCTACTCCTTTCCATGGCAAGCTATATGTAGGGCATCACCGTTGTCAATGGCTACATCCCATCCTCTCAGTGAAAATGTTCCTATGCTCTGTCACAGCACGGCTAATCATCTGTCGGTTCTCAATCAGGTTGGAATAGAATCCCTTGATTCTTTTGCGTTTGTCATCACGCCCAGCCTTCAGGAGTTTGAAGCTCGTCACAGTCATTCAATCCCAGAATCCTACTCGGAATACCATAGACAAGGTTTAGACTTTCCGGATCCTCATGAATGTCGCTATCTATCTAACTTATACCACGAAGATTCTGTTGGGGAATCTATGAGATATGCGCCCGGTCTAAAGCAGAACGGAAGTGGTTGTCAGTCACGCGCGTTCATAGGTGAGAATGATGATGAGTGTCACAGATCATCACATTCATCAAGTTGAAGTGCGACGTATATCTTGGAATAAGAATAAAAGAGAATTGAATAAAAAGTAATAGTAATTGTATTGAAACTTGAGGTACAGCAGAGCTCCACACCCTTAATCTATGGTGTGCAGAAACTCCACTGTTGAAAATACATAAGTGAAAGGTTCAGGCATGGCCAAATGGCCAGCCCCCTGAATGATCAAGAGACCGAATGATCAAAGACTACAAAGTCAAAAGATTAAACTGTCAAAAGATGTCTAATACAATAGTTACTTATCCTATTTATACTAGACTAGCTACTAGGGTTTACATGAGTAAGTAATTGATGCTTAAATCCACTTCCGGGGCCCACTTGGTGTATGCTTACGCTGAGCTTGATCTATCCACGAGCTGAGGCTTCTCTTGGAGTTGAACTCCAAGTTATAACGTGTTTTGGGCGTTCAACTCCGGATCATGACGTTTTTCTGGCGTTTAACTCCAGACAGCAGTATGTACTTGGCGTTCAACGCCAAGTTACGTCATCAATTTCCAAATAAAGTATGGACTATTATATATTGCTGGAAAGCTCTGAATGTCTACTTTCCAACGCCGTTAAGAGCGCGCCAATTGGAGTTCTATAGCTCCAGAAAATCTATTTTGAGTGCAGGAAGGTCAGATTCCAACAGCATCAGCAGTCCTTTTGTCAGCCTTTTTCAGAGTTTTGCTCAAGTTCCTTAATTTCAGTCAGAAATTACCTGAAATCACAGAAAAACACACAAACTCATAGTAAAGTCCAGAAATGTGAATTTAACATAAAAACTAATGAAAACATCCCTGAAAGTAGCTTAAACTTACTAAAAACTACCTAAAAACAATGCCAAAAGGTGTATAAATTATCCGCTCATCAATGATCCATGACACTCATCATTATTCTCACCAATGAATGCGTGACTGACAACCACTTCTGTTCTACCTTAGATCGAGCGTGTATCTCTTGGATTCCTTAATCAAAATCTTCGTGGTATAAGCTAGAATCCATTGGCGGCATTCTTGAGAATTCAGAAAGTCTAAACCTTCTCTGTGGTATTTCGAGTAGGGTTCAGGGATTGAATGACTGTGACGAGCTTCAAACTCACGAGTGTTGGGCTTAGTGACAGACACAAAAGGAATAATGGATCCTATTCCGACATGATCGAGAACCAACAGATGATTAGCCGTGCTGTGACAGAGCATTTGGACCATTTTCACTGAGAGGAAGGGAGGTAGCCATTGACAACGGTGAAACCCAATGTACAGCTTGCCATGGAAAGGAGTAAGAATGATTGGATGAAAGCAGTAGGAAAGCAGAGATTCAAAAGGAACACAGTATCTTCATACGCTTATCTGAAATTCCCACCAATGAATTACATAAATATCTCTATCTCTATTTTATGCTTTATTTATCTTTATATTCGAAAACTAATATAACCATTTGAATCTGCATAACTGAGATTTACAAGATGACCATAGCTTGCTTCATACCAACAATCTCCATGGGATCGACCCTTACTCACGTAAGGTATTACTTGGACGACCTAGTGCACTTGCTGGTTAGTTGTTGATGATCACAATTTTGTGCACCAAGTTTTTGGCGCCGTTGCCGGGGATTGTTCGAGTTTGGACAACTGACGGTTCATCTTGTTGCTCAGATTAGGTAATTTTCTTTTCAAAAAGTTTTCAAAAATCTTTCAAAAAATTTTTTCTCTTTTTCGTTTTTCTAAAGATTATTTTCGAAAAAAATTAATAAAATCATAAAAAAAATAAAAAATATTTTGTGTTTCTTGTTTGAGTCTAGTGTCAATTTTTAAGTTTGGTGTCAATTGCATGTTTTTAAAAAAATTTTATGCATTTTTTGAAAACTCATGCAGGATGTTCTTCATGATCTTCAAGTTGTTCTTCAAAAGTCTTCTTGTTTGATCTTTAAATTTTCTTGTTTTGTGTTTTTTGTTGTTTTTCATGTGCATTTTTTGCATTCATAGTGTGTAAGCATTGAAAATTTCTAAGTTGGGTGTCTTGCATGTTTTTCTTTTCTAAAAAATTTTTCAAAAATAAGTCTTGATGTTCATCTTGATCTTCAAAGTGTTCTTGGTGTTCATCTTGACATTCAAAGTGTTCTTGCATGCATCGTGTATTTTGATTCATAATTTTTATGTTGTGAGTCATTTAGTTGTTTTTCTCTCTCTTCATTAAAAATTAAAAAATCAAAAAAATATCTTTTCCTTATTTTACTCATAATTTTCGAAATCTTTGGGTTGACTTAGTCAAAAATTTTTAAAATAAGTTGTTTCTTGTTAGTCAAGTCAAGATTTCAATTTTAAAAATCCTATCTTTCCAAAATCTTTTTCAAAAATCAAATCTTTTTCATTTTTCTTATTATTTTCGAAAATTTAAAAAATCGTTTTTCAAAATCTTTTTCTTAATTTTATTTCATAATTTTTGAAAACTTTACTAATAATTAATGTGATTGATTCAAAAAAATTGAAGTTTGTTACTTTCTTGTTAAGAAAGGTTCAATCTTTAAATTCTAGAATCATATCTTTTAGTTTCTTATTAGTCAAGTAATCAATTTTAATTTTAAAAATCAAATCTTTTTAATTTCCTTTTCAAATATTTTTCAAAATAAATTTCAATCATATCTTTTCAAACATATCTTTTTCAAATCATATCTTTTTCAAAATCAATTTCAAAAATCTTTTCTAACTTCCTATTTTTTTTATTTTCAAATCTTTTTCAACTAACTAATTGACTTTTTGTTTGTTTCTTATCTTTTTCAAAACCACCTAACCACTTTCCTCTATCTAATTTTCGAAAATCACTTTCCTCTTTTTCAAAATTCTTTTTAATAAACTAATTGTTTCAAATTTTAGTTTTAATTTTATTTCTTCTCTTAATTTTCAAAAATCACTAATTTTTTTTCTCAAAAACAATTTTCGAAATTCTCTCCCTGTAATCTCTTTCTATTTATTTATTCATTTACTAACTCTTCTCTTCATCTAAAAATTTGAACCCTCTCTTCTCCTCTATGTTCGAATTTTTCTCATCCTTCTTCTATTCTTTTCTTCTTCTACTCACATAAAGGAATCTCTATACTGTGATATAGAGGATTTCTCTTCTTTTCTGTTTTCTTCTTTTTCATATGAGCAGGAGCAAGGACAAGGACATTCTTGTTGAAGCAGATCCTGAACCTGAAAGGACTCTAAAGAAGATACTAAGAGAAACTAAAGCACAACAATCCAGAGAAAATCTCACAGAAAATCTCGAAAAAGAAAGAGACATGGCCGAACCCAATAACAATGGTGGAGGCACAAGGAGGATGCTTGGTGATTAGACTACACCTACTTCCAACTTTTATGGAAGAAGCATCTCAATCCCTGCCATTGGAACAAACAATTTTGAGCTGAAGCCTCAACTAGTTGCTCTAATGCAAAAGAACTGCAAATTTCATGGACTTCCATCAGAAGATCCCTATCAGTTTTTAACTGAGTTCTTGCAGATCTGTGATACTGTTAAGACTAATGGAGTAGATCCTGAAGTCTACAGGCTCATGCTTT
The DNA here is from genome assembly GCF_003086295.3 of Arachis hypogaea. Lineage (NCBI taxonomy): Eukaryota > Viridiplantae > Streptophyta > Magnoliopsida > Fabales > Fabaceae > Arachis > Arachis hypogaea. The sequence continues at coordinate 47,000,549 of NC_092037.1, read as the reverse complement.
TCCCTTTTGCTGTAAGAGACAAGGCTAGAACATGGTTGGACTCACAACCTAAAGATAGCCTGGACTCTTGGGATAAGCTGGTCACGGCCTTCTTGGCCAAGTTCTTTCCTCCTCAAAAACTGAGCAAGCTTAAAGTGGATGTTTAGACCTTCAAGCAAAAAGATGGTGAATCCCTCTATGAAGCTTAGGAAAGATACAAGCAGTTGACCAAAAAGTGTCCTTCTGGCATGCTTCCAGAGTGGACCATTTTAGATATATTCTATGATGGTCTATCTGAGCTTTCTAAGATGTCACTGGACCATTCTGCAGGTGGATCCATTCACCTAATGAAAATGCATGCAGAAGCTCAAGAACTCATTGACATGGTTGAAAATAACCAATTCATGTACACCTCTGAGAGGAATCCTGTGAGGAATGGGACGCCTCAGAAGAGGGGAGTTCTTGAAATTGATGCTCTGAATGCCATATTGGCTCAGAACAAAATGTTGACTCATCAAGTCAACATGATTTCTCAGATTCTAAATGGATTGCAAAATGCATCCAACAGTACTAAAGAAGCATCTTCTGAGGAAGAAGCTTATGATCCTGAGAACCCTGCAATGGTAGAGGTGAATTACATGGGTGAACCCTATGGAAACACCTATAATTCCTCATGGAGAAATCATCCAAATTTCTCATGGAAGGATCAACAAAAGCCTCAACAAGACTTTAATAATGGTGGAAGAAAGAGGTTTAGCAATAGCAAGCCTTTTCCATCATCTTCTCAGCAACAGATAGAGAATTCTGAGCAGAGCTCCTCTAGCTTAGCAAACATAGTCTCTGATCTATCTAAGGCCACTTTAAGTTTCATGAATGAAATAAGGTCCTCCATTAGAAACTTAGAGGCACAAGTGGGTCAGCTGAGTAAGAAAATCACTAAAACTCTTCCTAGTACTCTCTCAAGCAATACAGAAGAGAATCCAAAAAGAGAGTGCAAGGCCATTGATATAATCAATATGGCAGAATGCACAAAGGAGGAAAAGGGCGTGAATCCCAGTGAGGAAGACCTCCTGGGACATTCTCTGAACAAAAAGGAGTTCCAAACTGAGAACCTAAAGGAATCTGAGGCTCATATAGAGACCATAGAGATTCCATTAAACTTCCTTCTGCCATTCATGAGCTCTGAGAACTATTTTTCCTCTGAAGAGGATGAAGATGTAACTGAAGAGCAAGTTGCTCAAAATCTAGGAGCCATCATGAAGCTGAATGCCAAGTTGTTTGGTAATGAGGCTTGGGAAGGTGAACCTCCCTTGCTCATTAGTGAACTAAATACATGGGTTCAGCAAACTTTACCTCAAAAGAAACAAGATCCTGGTAAATTCTTAATACCCTGTAACATAGGCACCATGACCTTTGAGAAGGCTCTGTGTCACTTGGGGTCAGGTATAAATCTTATGCCACTCTCTGTAATGGAGAAATTGGGGATCTTTGAGGTACAAGCTGCAAAAATCTCATTAGAGATGGCAAACAAGTCAATAAAACAAGCTTATGGATTGGTAGAGGACATGTTGGTAAAGGTTGAAGGCATTTACATCCCTGCTGATTTCATAATCTTAGACACTGGGAAGGATGATGATGAATGCATCATTCTTGGAAGACCCATCCTAGCCAGAGCAATAGCTGTGATTGATGTTGATAGAGGAGAGCTAGTCCTTCAATTGAATGGGGACTACCTTGTGTTTAAAGCTCAAGGATCTTCCACTGCAACTATGGAAAAGAGGCACAGTAAGCTTCTCTTAATAAAGAGTCAAATAAAGCCCCCACAATCAAACTCTAAGTTTGGTGTTAAACCCCTACATTCAAACTCTAAGTTTGGTGTTGGGAGGCCCCAACAATGCTCTGAACATCTGTGAAGCTCCATGAGAGCTCACTGTCAAGCTATTGACACTAAAGAAGCGCTTATTGGAAGGCAACCCAATTTTTATTTATCTATATTTCTATTGTTCTCTTATGTTTTATTAGGTTTATGATCATGTGGAGTCACAAAACAATTGCAAAAATTAAAAACAGAATAAAAAATAGCAGAAGAAAAAGCACACCCTGGAGGAAGAGCTGTCTAGCATTTAAACGCCAGAAACGTGCATCTGTCTGGCGTTTAACGCCATAAACAAGCACCAAGCTAGCATTTAACGCCAGAAACAAGCATCAGGCTAGCGTTAAACGCCAGAAACAAGCTACATTTGGGCGTTTAACGCCAGAAGCAAGCATCAGTCTGGCGTTAAACGCCAGAATTACATATAGAGGGCATTTTACACGCCAAAAGGGTGCATGGATGAGAAATTCTTGACACCTCAGGATCTGTGGACCCTACAGGATCACCTCAGGATCTGTGGACCCCACAGGATCCCCACCTACCTTCCCCCTCTCTCTCACACCTTTTCATAACACTCTTCCACAAACATCATTTACCAATCACCTCAATCACTCTTCCCCATCACCTCTTCAACACTAACATCCATCCTTTATTCCCCATAAACCCCACCTACCTTCAAATTCAAAATCTCTTTCCCACACAAACCCACCCTAAATGACCGAACCCCACTCCCTCTCCCTCTCCTCCATATCTTCTTCTTCTTCTTCTATTCTTTCTTCTTTTGCTCGAGGGTGAGCAATATTCTAAGTTTGGTGTGGTAAAAGCATAGCTTTTTTTGTTTTTTCATAACCATTTATAGCACCTAAGGCCGGAGAAACCTCTAGAAAGAGGAAAGGAAAGACAAAAGCTTCCACCTCCGAGTAATGGAAGATGGAGATATTCATCTCAAGGGTCCATAACTCAGTAGTAGAGCATTTGACTGCACATCAAGAGAGCCCACTCATGGACCTCAACAAGAGCATGAGGAATTCCCTCATCAAGAAATCCTTGAGATACATCAGGGGATACATTTTCCTCCACACAATTATTGGGAGAAACTAAGGATAGGAGCACCAAAATCACTAGGGATCAAACAACAGAGGCAAGGAAGAGACATAGAGGAGCTCAAGAGCACCTTTGGTTCTTCAAGAGGAAGACACTACCCTCAATAAGGTGGACTCATTCCTTAATTTCCTTGCTCTTATTTTTTTGTTTTTCAGTTTTTGAGCTTCATGTTTGTCTATCTTTGTATCTTTATTACATGATCATTAGTGTCTAGTGTCTATGTCTTAAAGCTGTGAATAATTCCATGAATCCTTCACCTCTTTTAAATGAAAAATGTTTTTAATACAAAAGAACAAGAAGTACATGAGTTTCGAATTCATCCTTGAAATTAGTTTGATTATATTGATATGGTGACAATACTTTTTGTTTTCTAAATGAATGCTTGAACATTGCATATTTTTTATCATGTTGTTTATGAATGTTAAAATTGTTGGCTCTTGAAAGAATGATGAACAAAGAGAAATGTTATTGATAATCTGAAAAATCATGAAATTGATTCTTGAAGAAAGAAAAAGTAATGAATAAGAAAGCTTGCGAAAAACAATTTTAAGAAAAAAAAGAAAAAGCAAGCAGAAAAAGCCAATAGCTCTTTAAACCAAAAGGCAAGAGCAAAAAGCCAATAACCCTTTAAACCAAAAGGCAAGGGTAAAATGGATCCAAGGCTTTGAGCATTGATGAGCGGATAATTTATACGCTTTTTGGCATTATTTTTAGGTAGTTTTTAGTAGGATCTAGCTACTTTTAGGGATGTTTTCATTAGTTTTTATGCTAAATTCACATTTCTGGACTTTACTATGAGTTTTTGTGTTTTTCTATAATTTCAGGTATTTTCTGGCTGAAATTGAGGGACCTGAGCAAAACTCTGATAAAAGGCTAACAAAGGACTACTGATGCTGTTGGATTCTAACCTCCCTGCACTCGAAATAGATTTTCTGGAGCTACAGAACTCCAAATGGCGCGCACGTAACGGCTTTGGAAAGTGGACATCCAGAGCTTTCCAGCAATATATAATAGTCTATACTTTGTTCGTGATTAGACGACGTAAACTGGCACTCAACACCAGTTCCATGCTGCATTCTGGAGTCAAACGCCAGAAACACGTCACGAACCAGAGTTGAACGCCAAAAACACGTTACAACATGGCGTTCAACTCCAACAGAAGCCTTGGCTCATGTAAAGATCAAGCTCAGCCCAAGAACACACCAAGTGGGCCTCGGAAGTGGATTTCTACATCAATTACTTACTTATGTAAACCCTAGTAGCTAGTCTAGTATAAATAAAACTTTTTACTATTGTATTCAGTGTCTTTGATTGTATTTTTTGATCTTTTGATCACGTTTGGGGGCTGGCCATTCGGCCATGCCTGGACCTTCATCACTTATGTATTTTTAACGGTGGAGTTTCTACACACCATAGATTAAGGGTGTGGAGCTCTGCTGTACCTCAAGTTTCAATGCAATTACTACTATTTTCTATTCAATTTTGCTTGTTCTTATTCTTAGATATTCGTTGCACTTCAACATGATGAATGTGATGATCCGTGACACTCATCATCATTCTCACCTATGAACGCGTGACTGACAACCACTTCCGTTCTACCTTAGACTGGGCGCATATCTCTTGGATTACTTAATCAAAATCTTCGTGGTATAAGCTAGATTGATGGTGGCATTCATGAGAATCCGAAAAGTCTAAACCTTGTCTGTGGTATTCTGAGTAGGATTCAGGGATTGAATGACTGTGACGAGCTTCAAACTCGCGATTGTTGGGTGTGATGACAAACGCAAAAGAATCAAGGAATTCTATTCCAACATGATCAAGAATTGACAGATGATTAGCCGTGCCGTGACAGAGCATTTGGACCTTTTTCACTGAGAGGATGGGATGTAGCCGTTGACAACAGTGATGCCCTACATACAGCTTGCCATGGAAAGGAATAAGAAGGATTGAAAGAAGACAGCAGGAAAGCAGAGATCCAATAGGGACAAGCACCTCCACACACTTATCTGAAATTCCCACCATTGAATTACATGAGTAACTCTATCTTTATTTTCTATTTTATTTACTATTCGAAAACTCCATAACATTTATTATCCGCCTAACTGAGATTTACAAGATGACCATAGCTTGCTTCATACCAACAATCTCCGTGGGATCGACCCTTACTCACGTAAGGTATTACTTGGACGACCCAGTGCACTTGCTGATTAGTTGTGCAGAGTTGTGACTAAGTGTGATTCACGTTGAGAGCGCTACCAAGTTTTTGGTGCCATTGTTCATGATCACAATTTTGTGCACCAAGCATCAATGGATAGGAGGGCCCAAGGAAATAAATCCAGGCCTAAGCCGCTAAATCAAGCTGTACCTAACCATGTGCTTGTGGCATGTAGGTCCAAGTGAAAAGCTTGAGACTGAGTGGTTAAAGTCATGATCCAAAGCAAAAAAAAGAGTGTGCTTAAGAACTCTGGACACCTCTAACTGGGGACTTTAGTAAAGCTGAGTCACAATCTGAAAAGGTTCACCTAGTCATGTGTCTATGGCATTTATGTATCCGGTGGTAATACTGGAAAACAAAGTGCTTAGGGCCACAGCCAAGACTCATAAAAGTAGTTGTGTTCAAGAATTAACATACTTAACTAGGAGAATCAATAACACTATTTGAACTCTGAGTTCCTATAGATGCCAATGATTCTAAACTTCAAAGGATAAAGTGAGATGCCAAAACTGTTCAGAAGCAAAAAGCTACAAGTCCCGCTCATATAATTAGAACTAATATTCATTGATATTTTGAGATTTATAGTATATTCTCTTCCTTTTATCCTATTTGATTTTTTGTTGCTTGGGGACAAGCAATAATTTAAGTTTGGTGTTGTGATGAGCGGATAATTTATACGCTTTTTGGCATTGTTTTTAGGTAGTTTTTAGTAGGATCTAGTTACTTTTAGGGATGTTTTTATTAGTTTTTATGCAAAATTCACATTTCTAGACTTTACTATGAGTTTGTCTGTTTTTCTATGATTTCAGGTATTTTCTGGCTGAAATTGAGGGACCTATCTGATGGGAGGCTAACAAAGGACTGCTTATGCTGTTGGATTCTGACCTCCCTGCACTCAAAATTGATTTTCTGGAGCTACAGAAACCCAATTGCATTGGAAAGTAGACATCCAGGGCTTTCCAGCAATACATAATAGTCTACACTTTATTCAAGTTTAGACGACGCAAACTGGCATTCAACGCCAGCTCTATGCTGCATTATGGAGTAAAACGCCAGAAACACATCACAAACTAGAGTTAAACGCCAAAAACACATTACAACTTGGCGTTTAACTCCAAGAGAAGCCTCTGCACGTGTAAAGCTCAAGCTCAGCCCAAGCACACACCAAAGTGGGCCCCGGAGTGGATTTCTGCACTTAAACTTATTTCTGTAAACCCTAGTAACTAGTTTAGTTTAAATAGAACTTTTTACTATTGTATTAGTCGTCTTGGTTATCCTGGTTCCCTCTCTAGGGCCAGAACCAATGAACATCTTTATCACTTATGTATTTTCAATGGTGGAGTTTCTACACACCATAGATTAAGGTGTGGCGCTCTGCTGTACCTCGAGTATTAATGCAATTACTACTATTTTCTATTCAATTCAACTTATTCTTATTCTAAGATATTCGCTGCACTTCAACATGATAAATGTGATGATCCGTGACACTCATCATCATTCTCACCTATGAACGCGTGACTGACAACCACTTCCGTTCTACCTTAGATCGAGCGTGTATCTCTTGGATTCCTTAATCAGAATCTTCGTGGTATAAGCTAGAATCTATTGGCGGCATTCTTAAGAATTCGGAAAGTCTAAACCTTGTCTGTGGTATTCCGAGTAGGATTCAGGGATTGAATGACTGTGACGAGCTTCAAACTCACGAGTATTGGACGTAGTGACAGACGCAAAAGGATCAATGGATCCTATTCAGACATGATCGAGAACCGACAGATGATTAGCCGTGCTGTGACGGAGCATTTGGACCATTTTCACTGAGAGGATGGGAGGTAGCCATTGATAATGGTGAAACCCAACATACAGCTTGCCATGGAAAGGAGTAAGAATGATTGGATGAAAGCAGTAGGAAAGCAGAGATTCAAAAGGAATACAGTATCTTCATGCGCTTATCTGAAATCCCCACCAATGAATTACATACGTATCTCTATCTCTATTTTATGCTTTATTTATCTTTATATTCAAAAACCAATATAAGCATTTGAATTCATCTAACTGAGATTTACAAGATGACCATAGCTTGCTTCATACCAACAATCTCCGTGGGATCGATCCTTACTCACGTAAGGTATTACTTGGACGACCCAGTGCACTTGCTGGTTAGTTGTGAGAAGTTGTGACAAAGTGTGATTCACGTTTGAGAGCACCAAGTCTATTGGCACCATTGTTGATGATCACAATTTTGTGCACCAGAGAGCATGGAGCCACAAGGAAAAGAATAATGGTTAGAGCTTGAAGTGCAACAAAAGGGAGAAAGTGAAGTATGTGAACCAGAGGATAGAAAGGAGGAGTTGAGGGAGATTGATCAAAATGAGGAATTCATCATAAGTGATTTTTTGTCCTCCTTGGTCAATCCCCTCAATGATCCCAATGAGCCTCTTCCCCTTGAGTTTGAGAGAGACTTGGAGGTAGACTTCTCACAATCTCCTTGTTATGACATGAGTGATGGGGAAGAGGAAGTTGGTGAGGAATCAATTGATGCCAGGGCATCTAGACCAATTTCACTGACCTTTTCTTTACTGTTTTAGGGTAGTTTCATGCATTTTCTTAGTGAATAAGGCAAGTTTTGGATGAAAATACACTTACACCTTGATTCAAGCAACTATTGTTAATTTTATATGATTTTATGAGGATTTTTGCTAGAATTGCATGATAAATTGATTTTGCATACTCTCATGACTTTGTCTAGAGCTTTGATGTACTTTATTTGCTTGATTTCATGGCAAAGGAAGCAAGGAAGAACCACGTTAGTACTCACGTTAATCTAGTTAACGTGAACACTAACGTGGAATGGCAAATAGCTTGCAACGTTAATGAGAAAAGTGATCACCAATAACGCCTGCGAAGCCATCAATAGCTCACGTTACTTGCCACGTTAACTAAGTTAACGTGGTAGTTAACGTGGAGACAAAAGAGAACTCCAACATTAGTGGGAAACGTGAACACCACTAACATTCTACTCCAAGGTTAGTGGTAAACGTGAACACCACTAACATTCCAAGACTTGGCAATGAGCTACATTAAGAGTCATGTTAACTAAGTTAATGTGAATTCTAACGTAGAAGAGAAGAACAACGCCAACGTTAGTGACACTCACCTTTGCCACTAACGTTGGATCAACTAGCATTGCCTACGTTTGTGGTCAAGTTAAGACCACTAACATGAGAGTTAACGTGGAGTTGAGGATTGATGAGCCAACGTTAGTGACACTCACTTTTGTCATTAACGTTGGAAGATAGCATTACTACCACGTTAAGAGCCACGTTAACTTTGTTAACGTGAGCTCTAACATGAAGAATAGAGGCACTTGGAGCGTTAGTGACAAAGGTAAGTGTCACTAACTCTTGAAGGTGAAGCATACCCACATTAAGAGCCACGTTAGTTACACTAACGTAAACTCTAATGTAGGAACAAAAGGCACATAGAAATGTTATTGGGAAAGGTGTGTCCCAATAACGCTTGCGAAAGGGGCATAAGCCAATGTTATTGGGAAAAGTGAGTCCCAATAACATTAGCAAAGATGTAGAAGGCAACATTAGTGGTCACGTTAGTGCAGCTAACATTGGAGTTAACGTGAGGTATTTGAGGGTGGAACGTTAGTGGAAAAAGTGATTGCCACTAACGTTCTCGAACCCAAAATGTCACTTAACGTTAATCTCACTAACGCCCATGCCTAATTCATACTTCTCTGCAAGTTGGGCCCACTAAAGATTAGAACTGCTTCAACTCAAGATCCAGAGCCCACATTCAAGACTTGAAGAACTCACTAGAAGATCAAGAGGAGTAGTATATATAGGAATAATTTTGAACTACAGAGAAGCTTGGCACTTTGGAGAACTACCTCTGTATATTTATTTTTCTGCACTTTTAACATGGATTCTTCTTTTCTGCCATTTTTTATTTCTAGAGCTATGAATAGCTAAACCCCTTTCATTGGGTTAGGGAGCTCTGTTATAATTTGATGGATCAATTATAGTTTCCATTCTTCTTCTTCTTTCTTTTCTCTTGATCTTACTAGAAAGCTTTCGATCTTCATCCAATTGGATTGTTATCTTGGGAAAGAAACTCTCCATAATTGGATCTCCTCTGAGCCTTGGAAAAGGGATGAGGAGATCATGCTAGAAATGCTTTCTCATGTTAGACCAAATTGGGGTTTGGGCGGATATAGTGACATGTAATCCTCCCAACACTTTGATTTGGAAATACATGTGGTATAATAAGTGACCACACTTCATCTCTTCCCATGAGCAATTAAATCAAGGAGTTAGGCAATTGTTCAAGCTTAGAGAGATTGGATTGCCAAGGAATTGGGATCCAATTACTTAAGATTTCCAAGGAGATCAATGAATGCATTGATTGAGGAAGAGATGAGAACGAACTTGATCCGGAGAATGCAACATCTCCTGAACCCAATGACTTCCCCATTTATGATCTTACCCATTCTCTTTACTCTCTGTTATTTATTTTCATGCTCATTGCCCCAAATCCCCATTTAAGATTTTGCACTTTAATTTCTGTTATTTACTTTCCTGTCATTTAATTTTTCTGCAAGTCTCAACTACATCCTGCTTAGCTCAACTAGCATAATCTTCCAATTAAAATTGCTTGACCAATCAATCCTTGTGGGATTCGACCTCACTCTATTGTAAGTTTTTACTTGACGACAATTCGGTATACTTGCCGAAGGGAAATTCGTTGAAAGACAAGTTTTCATGCATCAAGTTTATGGCGTCGTTGCCGGGGATTAATTTTGAATCAACAATGATTAAGTTGGAAGATCACTAGATTGAGCATTTTCTTTTTTTTATTTGTTATTTGATTTGGTCGATTACCTTTAGTTTGTTTAGTTTCTTCCTCATCCCATTTACCCTCTTTGTTTTTCTTTCTTTTTTTTTGTTAATTACAATTCTACTCACTAACCCACTAATTGTTTGATAATTCGCATCACTCACACTAACAATTACTCTAACATGAATAATCTCTTCATTTTATCTCTTGCTGTGTGTTTTGTTAGTTGTATGACAGGGAGAAGAGAGGGAGCTTCAACTTCCTTCGATTCAGAACCTGAAAGGACCCTCTGGAGACTAAGGAGGGAAGCAAGAGGGAAAGGAATTGTTCATGCTGAGAAAGAGGAAGAGTACTTTGAACCCAACATGGAAGAGAATTTGGAAAACAATCATGAAGAAGAAGCTCACAACCATGCTAGAGAAGGCCCTGCAAACCGTGCTGGACAAGAAAGGAGAGTTCTAGGCTCCTACATTAATCCTAATCCAGGAAACTATGGAAGTAGCATCCAGAAGCCCACCATACATGCCAACAACTTTGAACTAAAACCCCAGCTCATCACCCTTGTTCAGAACAATTGTTCATTTGGAGGAAGTGCTCAAGAAGATCACAATCAACACCTAACCACCTTCCTGAGAATTTGTGACATTGTGAAGTCTAATGGAGTCCACCCGGATGTCTATAGGCTGCTCTTGTTCCCTTTTTCACTCAGGGACAAGGCATCCAAATGGCTTGAATCCTTCCCAAAGGAGAGCTTAACAAATTGGGAAGATGTGGTGAATAAATTTTTGGCAAGATTCTACCCTCTTCAAAGAATCAACAGGCTGAGAGCTGAGGTGCAAACCTTCAGGCAGCAAGACGGTGAGACTCTTTATAAAGCATGGGAGAGATTCAAAGACTTAACAAGAAGATGCCCACCAGAAATGTTCAATGAATGGGTTCAACTTCACATTTTCTATGAAGGTCTTTCATATGAGTCAAAGAAGGTCGTAGATCATTCATCAGGAGGATTTCTAAACAAGAAGAAAACCATTGAAGAAGCCATAGATGTCATTGAAACAATTGCTGAGAATGACTACTTCTATGCCTCCGAAAGAAGTAACACTAGAGGAGTAATGGAGCTAAACCACATGGATGCATTGCTAGCTCAAAATAAGATAATCACCAAGCAGCTAGCAGATCTTACTAAGAAAGTGGAGGAAAACTAAGTTGCAGCAGTCATCACTTCATCACCAGCTCAAGAAGGAGTGAATATAGGAGAAGAATGTGACTGGGAGCAAGCTAACTATATTGGAAACTCACCTAGACAAATCCATGATCCATACTCCAAAACTTACAACTCTGGATGGAGAAATCACCCCAACTTTGGGTAGGAAAATCAACAAGACCAAGGTCAAGATCAGAGACGCCACAACCTCAATTCCAACAACAATGCAACTCACCAACACACCTCACAAAGATCCTATCAACACCCACCTAACTAACCTTCTCAACCACCTAATCTCAACCCACCATCTCTAACAGATGATAGACTCTCAAAGATTGAGGCTCTACTTGAAGATTTATGCAAGGAAATTCAAGATAGTAAAGCTTTCCGGGAAGAAGTGCAATCCAACATGCAGAATCAAGATGCTGCCATCAAGAAACTGGAAACACAGATTGAATTCTTATTCAAGCAGGCCCCTGGACACAACAATTGCAGCAATATTAACTCAGTGTCAAGGGAGGAATGTCAAGTCATCACCCTCAGAAGTGGGAAGGAATTGAAGGAGACCCACAAGAAACCAGCAGAGAAGAAATTGGATGAAGAAAATAAGGGACATGAGGAAGCTCGAACCTCCACCCCTAAGTCACATCAAGAAGGAGAAGCACTCAAACCATGCCTCTCAAAAGCTCCATACCCCCAGCAGCTGCAATTAAAGAAGAGGGGAGAGGATAACCAATTCTCAAAATTCTTGGAAATCTTCAAGAAACTACAAATAAACATACCCTTTGCTGAAGCTATAGCGCAAATGCCACTCTACTCCAAGTTCTTGAAGGAATTGATGACCAAGAAGAGAAGCTGGAAGAACAATGAGACCGTGGTACTCACCGAAGAATGTAGTGCCATCATCCAACACAAATTACCCCAGAAATTAAAGGATCCTGGGAGTTTCCAAATCCCTTGTATCATCGAGGAAATCACAATGGAAAAGGCTCTATGTGATCTAAGAGCCAGCATAAATCTAATGTCTTTAGCAATGATGAAAAAAATGAAGATTGAAGAGGCCAAACCAACAAGAATGGCCCTGCAACTAGTAGACAGATCATTCAAGTTTTCCCATGGAATAGTAGAAGACTTGTTGGTGAAAGTGGGAGACTTCATCTTTCCAGCAGATTTCGTAGTATTAGACATGGAGGAAGGAGCTAAGACTTCCACCATTCTGGGAAAGCCATTTTTGGCCACTGCCGGAGGCATTATTGATGTCCAAAAGGGTGAACTTGTCCTTAGATTACACGAGGAGAAAATGACATTCAATGTATTTAAGGCCATGAGTTACCCACACAACTCATTGGGAGAATGCATGAGGTTGGACTCAGTGGAGGCTTTGGTGCAAGAAACTCTTGAAGAAGAACTTGAGGCATCAACAAAAGAAGAATTAGTAACAAGCGAAGAGGCTGCAGCCACTGAAATGCATGCTCAAGGTAGGCTAGAAGAAAAAGAGGAAAGACAAGAAGTGCCCAAACTTGAGCTTAAAGCACTTCCACCCACTCTCAAGTATGCATACTTGGGAGAAAATAAAAGTTATCCAGTGATCATAAATTTAGCCCTCAGCCAAGAACAAGAGGAAAAGTTGCTTCAAGTCTTACAAAAAACACAAGGATGCCATTGGATGGACACTTGCTGACTTGAAAGGAATCAGTTCAGCCATATCCATGCATAAGATACTCTTGGAAGAGGGTGTCAAACCTTCCATTCAGCCCCAAAGAAGGTTAAACCCAGCAATGAAGGAAGTAGTGCAGAAAGAGGTTATGAAGTTGTGGCAGGGAGGAGTAATCTATCCAATTTCAGATAGCCCATGGGTCAGTCCAGTTCAAGTGGTTCCCAAGAAAAGAGGAATCACTGTGGTTCTCAATGAAAGGAATGAGCTAATTCCTACAAGAACCATCACGGGCTGGAGAATGTGTATTGACTACAGGAAGCTTAATGAAGCCACAAGAAAAGATCATTTCCCACTTCCTTTCATGGATCAGATGCTGGAAAGGCTTGCAGGACATGCATATTAGTGTTTTCTAGATGGTTATTCAGGATATAACCAAATTGTGGTTGATCCAAGAGACCAAGAAAAAACATCATTCACCTGCCCATATGGAGTGTTTGCCTGCGGATGCCATTTGGGCTATGTAATGCACCCGCAACTTTTTAACGCTACATGCTTTCCATCTTTTCAGATATGATAGAGAAGTTCATTGAAGTTTTCATGGATGACTTCTCAGTATTCGGAGACTCCTTCCCTGATTGCCTAAACCATCTGGCCTTGGTATTGAAAAGATGTCAAGAAACCAATTTAGTCTTGAATTGGAAAAAATGTCACTTCATGGTGACAGATGGAATAGTTCTTGGCCATAAAGTTTCTAATCAAGGCATTGAGGTAGACAGAGCTAAGGTGGAGCTAATTGAAAAGTTACCTCCACCAAGTGATGTCAAGGCAATTAAGAGCTTTTTGGGACATGCTGGCTTCTACAGAAGGTTTATTAAAGATTTTTCAAAGATAGCCAAGCCCTTAAGCAATCTCCTGATGTCTGATACACCATTTATTTTTTATGAAAAATGCATGCTAGCATTTGAAAACTTGAAAAAGAGGCTATCCTCAACTCCTATCATCACCCCACCTGATTAGAATTTACCATTCGAACTGATGTGTGATGCATCTGATTTCACAGTTGGGGCAGTGTTAGGACAGAGAAAAGAAAATTTGGTGCATGTCATATATTATGCCAGCAAGATCCTTAATGATGCTCAACGAAATTATACCACTACCAAAAAGGAGTTGCTGGCAATAGTTTTTGCATTTGACAAATTTAGATCATATCTTATTGGCTCTAAAGTTATTGTTTCCACTGATCACACAACACTCAAATATCTATTTGCCAAATAGGAGTGAAAACCAAGACTAATCAGATGGATCTTATTATTGCAGGAATTCAATATCGAGATTAGAGACAAAAAGGGAGTGCAGAACAAAGTGGCAGACCATGTATCCAGAATCCCTTGTGAGAAGGATGATACCCATGGTACAAGTGTAAATGAATTCTTCCCAGATGAACAGCTAATGATGATTCACAAAGCACCTTGGTTTGCGGATATTGCCAATTTTAAAGCAGCCCGTGACTTACCTCCTGGAATCAACAAATATCAAAGACGAAAAATCATCAATGATGCCAAGTATTTCATTTAGGATGAACCCTACCTCTTTAAGAAATGTTCAGATGGAATTCTTAGGAGGTGCATCTCAGAAGAAGAAGGACGAGAAGTCCTGTGGAGTTGCCATAATGCTAGTTATGGAGGTCACTTTAGAGGAAAAAAGCTACCGCAAAGGTGCTGCAATGTGGGTTCTTCTGGCCTACTATCTTCAAAGATGCTAAGGAATTGGTGAGAAGCTGCAACGAATGCCAAAGGGCTGGCAACCTGCCCAAGTGCCACAGCAATATATTCTAGAGCTTGAACTATTTGATGTATGGGGAATCGATTTCATGGGACCATTCCCGCCCTCATATTCAAACAAGTTTATCTTGGTGGCAGTAGACTATATATCTAAATGGGTGGAGGCAGTGGTGACCCCAACCAATGACAACAAGGTAGTCATAAACTTTCTTCGAAGGAATATCTTCACCAGGTTTGGAGTCCCACGAACCCTCATCAGTGACGAAGGGAGCCATTTCTGCAATAGACCATTGGAAGCCTTACTCCTACGATATGGGGTGAAACATAAGGTAGCTACACCTTATCATCCCCAAACAAGTGGGCAAACAGAGATATCTAACCGAGAGTTGAAAAGGATTCTGGAAAAGACTGTGGGGATATCAAGAAAGGACTGGGTGAAGAAGCTAGATGATGCTCTTTGGGCATACAAGACAGCCTTCAAAATACCAATTGGGATGTCCCCATATAAATTGGTGTATGGTAAAGCTTGTCACTTGCCATTAGAGCTAGAGCACAAGGCCTCCTAGGCCCTTAAAACAGTGAACCTAGACAGCACTGTTGCTGGTGAAAAAAAGGATCCTGCAGCTTCAAGCATTGAAAGAGTTTAGATCTCAAGCCTATGAAAATACCAAGATCTACAAGGAAAAAACAAAAAGGAGACATGATCTCAACTTGGTACCAAGAAGTTTCGAAGAAAGGCAACATGTGCTTCTCTACAACTCTAGACTGAAACTCTTTCCTGGGAAACTCAAATCAAGATAGTCGGGACCCTTTCTAGTCACAAAAGTCTCACCTTATGGACACAGAAATAATGGAAGAAGAATCAAAGAGAAGATTCACTGTGAATGGACAAAGACTTAAACACTACTTGGGCAGCATGGAGGAAACCCCCAAACAGAAGTATAACCTCAACTAAGGAAAGAATCGTCGAGCTAGCGACGCTAAAAAAGCACTTTGTTGGGAGGCAACCCAACCTGAGGTAATTCTCTTTTCATAAGTCTTTCAATAAAAATTTCAAGTTGGATTCTCTGTAGTGTGAGGAGCTAAGTTTGGTGTTACACACCAAAAACAATTCAAGGATGAATATAGGGCTCTAGGTTTGGTGTTCCACCAAAAACTCTAGCTGAAGAGTGCATTGCAACCCTTAGTGATGAAGCATTGCTCTAGCAATCAGAGAACTCACTTGACAGAGGCTTAACCTCTAATACATAAATTGTCTTTTTAGCTCATAGTTGTTTCTTAATAAAAAGCAGACAAAGTTCTTACATGCATTCAAATTGTTGAAGTAAGCAAAGAACTATGTTTGGTGTTCACACACCAAGTTAAGTTCAGAAGCTCACAAGCACACATGCATGCTGGCCCTTTTCCAAGTGCTTGGGGAACAAGCAACTTTCAATAGTGTTGTAGGAATTCAATCAATCTCAGGGAATGAGCATACCACATCATCCAAGGAAACAGACAAGGATGCAAATGCTAGGACGAGAATACCAAGGAAGATATCATGAGGTTGTATCAAACCATCTCAAAATGTAGAACTCTAAGTGAAAAAAAAATGATTGAATAGAACCTGCATATTTTACTTGTTCCTCTTTATTCACATCCAAGTGTGCTAACTTAGTGTCTCGAGGGTTCACCTTCACCTTTCTTACTTGTATGCTTGTTCTTTAAGTTAATCAAAAGGAAAATGTTATGAAAAGAACAAGAGTGAAGTTATTTTGAGAAGTAGTTTCTGAATGTTTGTGGTAGGATGATTAGTAAGCTAAGTTGGTTCACCAAACAAGGAAAGAAAGTAACTATCTATCCTAGGTCCTATGTTTGAAACACATCTTTGAGACCAACTAAACAATAAGATCCCAATAAGAAAAGAGAAAGAGGAATAAGTGAAAAAGAAAGAAACACAATAAGAAACAATGCTAGGCACCAAGGGTTTCAAAATTGAGGCATGTGTCTGTGGTGTTTATGTGCAAGGGATATACTTGGATGAATAAGCTCTTAGGGGTGCCTTATCACTTGGTAACTTGGATTAACTAATCCGGGATTATCACCTGAAAGTCCACTATCAAGAGTAACATTTGCTACAGAGCACTTAGTAACCTAAAGAGGTGCTGGACACCAAGGTCTCAAGAAAGGAAAATAACAAACCATATGCCTGTGGTGTGTATGTATGAGGGAAATAGACTTGAGGGAGTAAGTCCTTAGGGGTGTCTTAACACCTAGCACCTTGAACCAACTGGTTCGGGAGTGTTGGCTGAAAGCTTATCATAAAGAGTCGCCCTCTTACAGAGCACTTAGCCAAAAGAAGGAAGGATCAACAAGAAAGGAATCTCAAAGGATGCAATCAAGAAAGTGACCAAGGAATTGATAAAGGCTTGAAACCTAAAAAGGAAAGAACCTAAGTTGCTATACTTTAAATCCCATAAACCAGGAATTTTACCTCTATATTAACTTCTTGTTCTTTCATTCATTCTTCCTATGTTTCAGTACTTGCTTAGGGACAAGCAAGCTTTAAGTTTGGTGTTGTGATGCCAGGGCATCTAGACCAGTTTCACTGACCTTTTCTTTACTGTTTTAGGGTAGTTTCATGCATTTTCTTAGTGAATAAGGCAAGTTTTGGATGAAAATACACTTACACCTTGATTCAAGCAACTATTATGAATTTCATATGATTTCATGAGGATTTTTGCTAGAATTGCATGATAAATTGATGATGCATACTCTCATGACTTTGGCTAGAGCTTTGATGTACTTTATTTGCTTGATTTCATGGCAAAGGAAGCAAGGAAGAACCACGTTAGTACTCACGTTAATCTAGTTAACATGAACACTAAGGTGGAATGGCAAATAGCTTGCAACGTTGATGAGAAAAGTGATCACCAATAACGCCTGCGAAGCCATCAATAGCTCACGTTACTTGCCACGTTAACTAACTTAACGTGGTAGTTAACGTGGAGACAAAAGAGAACTCCAACGTTAATGGGAAACGTGAACACCACTAACGTTCTACTCCAACATTAGTGGTAAACGTGGACACCACTAACGTTCCAAGAATTGGCAATGAGCTACGTTAAGAGTCATGTTAACTAAGTTAATGTGAACTCTAACGTAGAAGAGAAGAACAACGCCAACGTTAGTGACACTCACCTTTGTCACTAACGTTGGATCAACTAGCATTGCCTACGTTAGTGGTAACGTTAAGACCACTAATGTGAGAGTTAACGTGGAGTTGAGGATTGATGAGCCAACGTTAGTGACACTCACTTTTGTCACTAACGTTGGAAGATGGCATTACTACCACGTTAAGAGCCACGTTAACTTAGTTAACGTGAGCTCTAACGTGAAGAATAGAGGCACTTGGAGTGTTAGTGACAAAGGTAAGTGTCACTAATGCTCTCGAAGGTGAAGCATACCCGCGTTAAGAGCCACATTAGTTACACTAACATGAACTCTAACGTAGGGACAAAAGGCACATAGCAGCGTTATTGGGAAAGGTGAGTCCCAATAATGCTTGCGAAAGGGGCATAAGCCAACGTTATTGGAAAAAGTGAGTCCCAATAACGTTAGCAAATATGTAGAAGGCAACGTTAGTGGTCACGTTAGTGCCACTAATGTTGAAGTTAACGTGAGGTATTTGAGGGTGGAATGTTAGTGGAAAAAGTGATTACCACTAATGTTCTCGAACCCAAAATGTCACTTAACGTTAATCTCACTAACGCCCATGCCTAATTCATACTTCTCTGCAAGTTGGGCCCACTAAAGATTAGAACTGCTTCAACTCAAGATCCAGAGCCCACATCCAAGACTTGAAGAACTCCCTAGAAGATCAAGAGGAGTAGTATATATAGGATTAGTTTTGAACTATAGAGAAGCTTGGCACTTTGGAGAACTACCTCTGTATATTTACTTTTTTGCACTTTTAGCATGGATTCTTCTTTTCTGCCATTTTTTATTTCTAGAGCTATAAACAGCTAAACCCCTTTCATTGGGTTAGGGAGCTCTGTTGTAATTTGATGGATCAATTATAGTTTTCATTCTTCTTCTTCTTTCTTTTCTCTTGATCTTACTAGAAAGCTTTCGATCTTCATCCAATTGGATTGTTATCTTGGGAAAGAAACTCTCCATAATTGGATCTCCTCTGAGCCTTGGAAAAGAGATGAGGAGATCATGCTAGAAATGCTTTCTCATGTTGGACCAAATTGGGGTTTGGGCAGATATAGTGACATGTAATCCTCCCAACACTTTGATTTGGAAATACATGTGGTATAATAAGTGTCCACACTTCATCTCTTTCCATGAGCAATTAAATCAAGGAATTGGGCAATTGTTCAAGCTTAGAGAGATTGGATTGCCATGGAATTGGGATCCAATCACTTAAGATTGCCAAGGAGATCAATGAATGCATTGATTGAGGAAGAGATGAGAATGAACTTGATCCGGAGAATGCAACATCTCCTGAACCCAATGACTTCCCCATTTCTGATCTTACCCATTCTCTTTACTTTCTGTCATTTATTTTCATGCTCATTGCCTCAAATCCCCATTTATGATTTTGCCTCAACTACATCATGCTTAGCTCAACTAGCATAATCTTCCAATTAAAACTGCTTGACCAATCAATCCTTGTGGGATTCGACCTCACTCTATTGTGAGTTTTTACTTGACAACAATTCGGTATACTTGCCGAAGGGAAATTTGTTGAGAGACAAGTTTTCAGGCATCAGCAATTCCATTCCAAGAACATATTGAGTGGGTGGAAATTTCACCTATGAGCTTCATTGGCCCCCACCAATATGCTATCTTGGAAACGGATTACCAACTCAAGGTCCTTCTTGGGTTGGTACATGGTAGAGAAAGGAGTGTCGGTCACTGATAAACCACTATTTTATGGTTTATCTTGTATTGAATTGAGTGGTTTTTATCACCTTTCTCCTACACCTGCTCATGTAATTAGCATGTTATATGTTTGCCTTCCTGATTTAATACTGTGATTAAAAACTTGCTTCCAGAGCCTTTAAATTGTAGATTTTTTATCCATCTATATACCATTCGATGCTGTGATCTGTGTGTTAAGTGTTTTCAGGCTCTACAGGGTAGAAATGGCTTGGAGAATGGAAAGGAAGCTTGCAAAAATAGAAGGAACACAAAGAAACGATGGAGCTGACCAGCGAGACATGACGCGCACGCATGGTCAATGCGTGTGCGTGATTTGGAGCATTCCATAGCAACGTGCACGCACACTTGACTCGCACGCGCGATTAGCACAGACGACGAGCGACGCGTACCGTTAACTGACACATACGCGTGACAAGGAGTTTTCACAAACAACGCGCACGTGTTACCCACGCGTACGCGTGACATGCGAGACGTACAGCAGCTGCAAAAAATTGCTGGGGGAAATTTCGGGCCAGTTTTAGACCCAGTTTCGGCCCAGAAATACGGACTAGAGCCAGGGAACAGCAGATACTCAAGGGACATTCTCATTCTGCACAGTTTTATTTTTAGTTTGGAATCTAGAGAGATTTCCACTGCTTCCTCTAGGTTTTCTTCACATTCATAGTTCTTAGAATTTTACTGCTTTGGCTATCGACTTGGATATTGAGAAGAGTTGCTACCTCCGTTGAAGTTTCATTTATTCCAGTTTGTTTCCTTTGTCCCTTACTCTTCCATATCATTAATCCTTATTCAGAGTTACAATTGGATTGCTTTTGGAATTTATTAATGCAAAGAACTATTTTTACTTTTAATTGATTTTTAGTTATTGTTCATCATGTCTCACTTTCATTCTTCTGTTAACTCTGTGAAAGTTATATTCATGTCAATGGAGTAGAACTCCCACTTGACTTGGGGGTGATTAAGAGGAGAGCCTTGAGTTGGAATGCTCAAGCGATTAGTTAATTTGGAAGTTATTGGATAATTCTCTATTTACTAACGCTAATTCTTCCCCAGGGAGAGGATTAGGACTTGAAAATAAGAATTAGCTCAATCACTTGACTTTCCTTTATTTAGTAAGGGTTAACTAAGTGAAAATAACAACCTCTTGAACTTCCAATTAATCTACCCCCGGTCAAGGCTTTTTATTTGATTATATAAATTCTCAACCACTTATCTCTTTGTTCTTCAACCCTTAAAAATCCTTGGAAAACCTCTAATCAATAAAATAGCACTCTTTTGTCAGCTCGTTGGGAGACGACCTGGGATTCATACTCGCAGTATTTTATTTTTAAATTTTGTGACAACTCTTTTAAATTGATACGCGGTATCTTCATTGGTTAAGAGCTATACTTGCAACGCTATTTTCTTTATAAACTCTTGATTGGTAATTTTCCGTACGTCAATTTTTAGCGCCGTTGCTGGGGAGTTGCAACAGTGTGCTAATTTATTGGTTGGAATTTATTTATTTGCATCTTTTCTATTTTATTACCATGAGCTGTATGTTTCTTTCATTGAATGACGCGTTCACTACCTAATCCGAGCTTACCAGCATTTGATCCTGAAATTGAAAGAACTATTTCACGTATAAGGCAAGCTCGGCGTCAGTTAGTCCTATCTGAGGACTAATCTGAAACGTCATTTAAGGAAGAAACAAGCTCCTTTCCTACTAATTTGGTTGATTTACGAGCAAAGAACATGGCAGCTCTCAGAAGGATTACTCTCCAAAAAGCAGGAGCTCCAAACTTTACACTACCACCTTTCCAGGCGCGTCATCCAAATCTGGGTGCAGATATTGAACTGAAGACTGCAATAATCAATCTACTACCGAAGTTTCATGGCTTACTGATGAGCGGATAATTTATACGCTTTTTGGCATTGTTTTTATATAGTTTTTAGTAAGTTTGAGCTACTTTTAGGGATGTTTTCATTAGTTTTTATGTTAAATTCACATTTCTAGACTTTACTATGAGTTTGTGTGTTTTTCTGTGATTTCAGGTAAATTCTGGCTGAAATTGAGGGATTTGAGCAAAACTCTGAAGAAGGCTGATAAAAGGACTGCTGATGCTGTTGGAATCTGACCTCCCTACACTCGAAATGGATTTTCTGGAGCTACAGAACTCCAATTGGCGCGATCTCAACGGCGTTGGAAAGTAGACATCCAGAGCTTTCCAGCAATATTTAATACTCCATGCTTTATTCGGAAATTGATGACGTAACGTGGCATTCAACGCCAAGTACAAGCTACTGTCTGGAGTTAAACGCCAGAAAAACGTCATGATCCGGAGTTGAACGCCCAAA
The DNA here is from genome assembly GCF_003086295.3 of Arachis hypogaea. NCBI lineage: Eukaryota > Viridiplantae > Streptophyta > Magnoliopsida > Fabales > Fabaceae > Arachis > Arachis hypogaea. The sequence goes on along the minus strand of NC_092037.1, from coordinate 46,978,625 downwards.
ACACGTCATAACTCGGAGTTCAACTCCAAGAGAAGCCTCAGCTCGTGGATTGATCAAGCTCCGCCCAAACATACACCAAGGGGGCCCCGGAAGTGGATTTATGCATCAATTACTTACTCATGTAAACCCTAGGAGCTAGTTTATTATAAATAGAACTTTTTACTATCATATTATCATCCTGGATTGTATTTTGAATCCTGTGATCACGTTTTGGGGGCTGGCCATTCGGCCATGCCTGAACCTTTTACTTATGTATTTTCAACGGTGGAGTTTCTGCACACCATAGATTAAGAGTGTGGAGCTCTGCTGTACCTTAAGTATTAACGCAATTCTATTGTCTTTTATTCAAATCTCTCTTATCCTTATTCCAAGATATTCTTTCATACCCAAGAACATGATGAATGTGATGATAAGTAACCCTCATCATCATTCTCACTTATGAACGCACGTGATTGACAACCACTTCCGTTCTACATGCAACAGAGCTTGAATGTGTATCTCTTAGATTCCCCAACAGAATCTTCGTGGTATAAGCTAGATAGATGGCGGCATTCATGAGGATCCGGAAGGTCTAAACCTTGTCTGTGATATTCCGAGTAGGACTCTAGTATTGGATGACTGTGACGAGCTTCAAACTTCTGAAGGCTGGGCGTGATGACAAGCGCAAAAGAATCAAGGGATTCTATTCCAACCTGATTAAGAACCGACAGATGATTAGCCGTGCTGTGACAGAGCATAGGAACATTTTCACTGAGAGGATGGGATGTAGCCATTGACAATGGTGATGCCCTACATACAGCTTGCCATGGAAAGGAGTAAGAAGAATTAAGTTGAAGCAGTGGGAGAGCAGGCGTTCTTGAGCCATACAGTATCTCCATTCGCTTATCTGAAATTCCCACCAATGAATCTGCATGAGTATTCTATCCCTTTTATTATTTATTTTCTTATTTCTATTTTCAAAAACCCATAAACCAATTTTAATCTGCCTAACTGAGATTTACAAGGTGACCATAGCTTGCTTCATACCAACAATCTCTGTGGGATCGACCCTTACTCACGTAAGGTTTATTACTTGGACGACCCAGTACACTTGCTGGTTAGTTGAACGGAGTTGTGAATTCAACTGGTGCCACAATAATGATTTCATACAAGTACAAAAGAATATGGATCACAATTTCATCCACCAAGTTTTTGGCGCCGTTGCCGGGGATTGTTCGAGTACGGACAACTGACGGTTCATCTTGTTGCTCAGATTGGGTAATTTTCTTTTCAAAAAATCTTTTTCAAAAATTTTTCTTCTCTTTTTCATTTTTCCAAAAATGTTTTTTCGAAAAAATTAAATAAAAATACAAAAAAATTAGAAAATCATAAAAATAAAAAATATTTTGTGTTCTTGTTTAAGTCTTGAGTCAATTTTTAAGTTTGGTGTTAATTGCATGCTTTTAAAATTTTTCTTGCATTTTTTTCGAAAAACTCATGCATTCATAGTGTTCTTCATGATCTTCAAGTTGTTCTTGACAAGTCTTCTTGTTTGATCTTGATGATTTCTTGTTTTGTGTCTTTTGTTGTTTTTCATGTGCATTTTTGCATTCATATTTTCCAAGCATTAAAAATTTCTAAGTTTGGTGTCTTGCATGTTTTCTTTGCATTAAAAATTTTTCAAAATTATGTTCTTGATGTTCATCATGATCTTCAAAGTGTTCTTGGTGTTCATCTTGACATTCATAGCATTCTTGCATGCATTCATTGTTTTGATCTAAAAATTTCATGCATTGAATATTTTTGTTGTTTTTCTCTTTCATAATTAAAAATTCAAAAAAAAATCAAAAAAATATCTTTTCCTTATTTTCCTCCAAATTTTCGAAATTTTGGGTTGACTTGGTCAAAAATTTTTAAAATTAGTTGTTTCTTACAAGTCAAGTCAAAATTTCAATTTTAAAAATCTTATCTTTTCAAAATCTTTTTCAAAAATCATATCTTTTTCAATTTTTTTATAAATTTCGAAAATTTCAAAAATCTTTTTCAAAATATTTTCAAAATCTTTTTCTTATCTTTATATCAAATTTTCGAAAATTAGCTAACAATTAATGTGATTGGTTCAAAAATTTGAAGTTTGTTACTTTCTTGTTAAGAAAGGTTCAATCTTTAAGTTCTAGAATCTTATCTTGTAGTTTCTTGTTAGTTAAGGCAATTTTAAAATTAAATCTTTTTCAAAATATATCTTTTTTATCTTTTTATCTTTTATCTTATCTTTTTCAAAAAGTTTATCTTTTTCAAAATTTGATTTCAAAATATCTTATCTAACTTCTTATCTTCTTATCTTTTTCAAAATTTGATTTCAAATCTTTTTCAATCAACTAACTAACTTTTTGTTTGTTTATTATCTTTTTCAAAACCAACTAACTACCTATCCCTCTCTAATTTTCGAAAATTCTCCCTCTCTTCTTCAAAAATTCTTTTTGTTTTAAATTTTAATTTTAATTATATTTTGTCTTTGATTTTCGAAAATTACTAACTTCTTTTTCAAAAATTATTTTCGAAATCTCTCTTCTCTCTTCTCTTATTCTATTTAATTAATTAATTACTAACACTTCTCTTTACCTCTCTTCATCTAAGAATCCGAACTTTTTATATCCCTTGTATTTGGATTCTTCTTCCCCCCTTTCTCCTTCTACTAACATAAAGGAATCTCTATACTGTGACATAGAGGATTCCTCTTTCTTTTCTTGTTTTCTTCTCTTTCATATGAGCAGGAATAGGGAAAAAGGCACTCTTGTTGAAATTGATCCAGAACCTGAAAGGACTCTGAAGAGAAAATTAAGAGAAGCTAAATTACAACAATCCAGAAATAACCTTTCAGAAATTTTCGAACAAGAGAAGGAGATGGCAGCCGAAAATAATAATAATAATGCAAGGAGAATGCTTGGTGACTTCACAAAGCCAACGTCCAAGTTTGATGGAAGAAGCATATCCATTCCTGCCATTGGAGCCAATAACTTTGAGCTTAAGCCTCAACTAGTTGCTTTAATGCAACAAAACTGCAAGTTTTATGGACTTCCATCTGAAGATCCTTATCAGTTTTTAACTGAGTTCTTGCAGATCTGTGAGACTGTAAAGACAAATGGAGTTGATCCTGAAGTCTACAGACTCATGCTTTTCCCTTTTGCTGTAAGAGACAGAGCTAGAATATGGTTGCATTCACAACCTAAGGATAGCCTGGACTCCTGGGATAAGCTGGTCACTGCCTTCTTGGATAAATTCTTTCCTCCTCAAAAGCTGAGCAAGCTGAGAGTGGATGTTCAAACCTTCAAGCAAAAAGATGGTGAATCCCTCTATGAAGCTTGGGAAAGATACAAGCAGCTGACCAAAAGATGTCCATCTGACATGTTTTCAGAATGGACCCTATTAGATATATTCTATTATGGTCTCTCTGAATTTTCGAAAATGTCATTGGACCATTCTGCAGGTGGATCTATTCACCTGAAGAAAACGCCTGAAGAGGCTCAAGAACTCATTGACATGGTTGCAAACAACCAGTTCATGTATACCTCTGAGAGGAATTCCGTGAATAATGGGATACCTCAGAAGAAAGGAGTTCTTGAAATTGATGCTCTGAATGCCATATTGGCTCAGAACAAAATGTTGACTCAACAGGTCAACATAATCTCTCAAAATCTGAATGGATTGCAACATGCATCCAACAGTACTAGAGAGGTAGCTTCTGAAGAAGCTTATGATCCTGAGAACCCTGCCATGGCAGAAGTTAATTACATGGGTGAACCTTATGGAAACACCTATAACCCATCATGGAGAAATCACCCAAATTTCTCCTGGAAGGATCAACAAAAGCCTCAACAAGGCTTTAACAATGGTGGACGCAATAGGCTGAGCAATAGTAAGCCATATCCATCATCTTCTCAGCAACAGACAGAGAATTCAGAACAAAACACTTCTAATTTAGCCAATATTGTCTCTGATCTGTCAAAAGCCACTTTCAGTTTCATGAATGAAACAAGATCCTCCATTAGAAATTTGGAGGCACAAGTGGGTCAGCTGAGTAAGAAAGTCATTGAAACTTCTCCCAGTATTCTCCCAAGCAATACAGAAGAGAATCCAAAAGGAGAGTGCAAGGCCATTGATTTGATCAAAGTGGCCGAATGCACTAGGGAGGAGGAGGACGAAAATCCTAGTGAGGAAGACCTCCTGGGACGTCCTTCAAGCAAGAAGGAGTTTCCTATTAAGGATCCAGAGGAATCTGAGGCTCATCTAGAGACCATAGAGATTCCATTAAATCTTCTTCTGCCATTCATGAGCTCTGAAGACTATTCTTCCTCTGAAGAGGATGAAGATGTGACTGGAGAGCAAGTTGCTCAATATTTAGGAGCTATCATGAAGCTGAATGCCAAGCTGTTTGGTAATGAGACTTGGGAAAGTGAACCTCCCTTGCTCATTAGTGAACTAGATACTTGGATTCAGAAAACTCTACCTCAAAAGAAACAAGATCCTGGCAAGTTCTTAATACCTTGTACCATTGGCACCATGAGCTTTGAAAAAGCTCTATGTGATCTGGGGTCAGGGATAAATCTTATGCCACTCTCTGTAATGGAGACGCTGGGGATCATTGAGGTACAACCTGCCTTGTTCTCATTGCAATTGGCAGATAAGTCATTGAGACAAGCTTATGGAATAGTAGAGGACGTGCTAGTAAAGGTTGAAGGCCTTTACATCCCTGTTGATTTCATAATCCTAGACACTAGGAAGGAAGATGATGAATGCATCATCCTAGGAAGACCTTTCGTAGCCACAGCAGGAGCTGTGATAGATGTCAACAGAGGAGAATTAGTCCTTCAATTGAATGGGGACTACCTTGTGTTTAAAGCACATGGCCATCCCTCTGTGACAAAAGAAAGTAAGCAGGAAGAGCTTCTCTCAGTTCAGAGTCAAGAAGAGCCCACACAGTCAAACTCTAAGTTTGGTGTTGTGAGGCCACAACCAAACTCTAAGTTTGGTGTTCAGACCCCATATCCAAACTCTAAGTTTGGTGTTGGGACTACACTAACATTGACCTGATCACCTTGTGGCTCCATGAGAGCCACTGTCAAGCTATTGACATTAAAGAAGCGCTTGTTGGGAGGCAACCCAATTTTCTTTATCTAATTTTTATTATATTGTTATTTTGTGTTTTATTAGGTACATGATCATGAGGAGTCACGAAAAAATCAAAAAAAATTAAAAACAGAGTCAAAAACAGAAGAAAAAAATTTTTCACCCTGGAGGACGCACGGACTGGCGTTCAACGCCAGTAAGGTGCATCTGGCCGGCGTTCAACGCCAGAACAGAGCACCATTCTGGTGCTGAACGCCAGAAACAAGCAACATCCTGGCGCTGAACGCCAGGAATGTGCCCAGAGAGGAAAAACTGGCGCTGAACGCCAGTAACAAGCATGAAACTGGCGTTCAACGCCAGAAACATGCTTTACATGGGCGTTGAACGCCCAGAACGTGCACCAATGGGCGTTTAAACGCCAGAATGGTGTGCCAAGGCAATTTACATGCCTATTTGGTGCAGGGATGGAATTCCTTGACACCTCAGGACCTGTGGACCCCACAGGATCATCTCAGGATCTGTGGACCTCACAGGATCCCCACCTACCTCGCCCTCTCTCTTTCCATTCATGGTCATTCCTTCTATTTTTCATTCACCACCTACATCTATCCACTCTTCCCCATACACCCCACCTACCTTTACAATTCAACTTCTCTTTCCCACCCAATCCCACCCATATAGCCGAATCCATCTCCCCTCACTCACCTCCATTTTCTTCTTCTTCTTCTTCCTCTCTTCGTTTTTCTCTTGCTCGAGGGCGAGCAATATTTTAAGTTTGGTGTGGTAAAAGCATAGCTTTTTTGCTTTTCCATTACCATTAATGGCACCTAAGGCCAGAGAAACCTCAAAGGGAAGACAAAAGCTTCCACCTCTGAGTCTTGGGAGATGGAAAGACTATAAGCCGTCATAGCTCAGTGGTAGAACATGTGGCTGCAAATCAAGAGATCCCTGAGATACCTCAGGGAATAAGTTATCCTCCACACAAATATTGGAAGCAACTAAGGGTAGAAACACCAAAATTACTAGGAATCATTCAACAGAAGCAAGGAAGAGACATAGAGGAGCTCAAAAAGCACCATTGGACCTTCAAGAAGGCGCCACCCTCACTCAGGTGGATTCATTCCTTGTTCTTTATTTCTTTCTGTTTTCGGTTTTTAATGTTGTGTTTATCTATGTTTTGTGTCTCTACTTCATGATCATTAGTATGTAACCATGCCTTAAAGCTATGAATAAAATCCATTAATCCTTCACCTCTCTTAAATGAAAAATGTTTTAATTCAAAAGAACAAGAAGTACATGAATTTCGAATTTATCCTTGAATTTAATTTAATTATATTGATGTGGTGGCAATACTTTTTGTTTTCTGAATGAATGCTTGAACAGTGCATATTTTTGATCTTGTTGTTTATGAGTGTTAAAATTGTTGGCTCTTGAAAGAATGATGAACAAAGAGAAATGTTATTGATGATCTGAAAAATCATGAAATTGATTCTTAAAGCAAGAAAAAGTAGTGAAAAAGGAAGCTTGCGAAAAAAAAATAGAAAGAAAAAGAAGGAGCAGTAGAAAAAGCCAATAGCCCTTAAAACCAAAAGGCAAGGGTAAAAAGGATCCAAGGCTTTGAGCATCAATGGATAGGAGGGCCCAAGGAAATAAAATCCAGGCCTAAGCGGCTAAATCAAGCTGTCCCTAACCATGTGCTTGTGTCATGAAGGTCCAAGTGAAAAGCTTGAGACTAAGTGGTTAAAGTCGTGATCCAAGGCAAAAGAGTGTGCTTAAGAGCTCTGGACACCACTAACTGGGGACTCTAGCAAAGCTGAGTCACAATCTGAAAAGGTTCACCCAGTTATGTGTCTGTGGCATTGATGTATCCGGTGGTAATACTGGAAAACAAAGTGCTTAGGGCCACGGCCAAGACTCATAAGTAGCTGTGTTCAAGAATCAACATGCTTAACTAGGAAAGGCAATAAAACTATCCGAAATTCTGAGTTCCCAGAGACGCCAATCTCTCTAAACTACAAAGGAAAAAGAGAGATGCCAAAACTATTCAGAAGCAAAAAGCTACAAGTCCCGCTCATCTAATTAAATTAATATTCATTGATATTCTGGAATTTATAGTATATTCTCTTCTTTATCCTATTTGATTTTCAGTTGCTTGGGGACAAGCAACAATTTAAGTTTGGTGTTGTGATGAGCGGATAATTTATACGCTTTTTGGCATTGTTTTTATATAGTTTTTAGTAAGTTTGAGCTACTTTTAGGGATGTTTTCATTAGTTTTTATGTTAAATTCATATTTCTGGACTTTACTATGAGTTTGTGTGTTTTTCTGTGATTTCAGGTAAATTCTGGCTGAAATTGAGGGATTTGAGCAAAACTCTGAAGAAGGCTGACAAAAGGACTGCTGATGCTGTTGGAATCTGACCTCCCTGCACTCGAAATGGATTTTCTGGAGCTACAGAACTCCAATTGGCGCTCTCTCAACGGCGTTGGAAAGTAGACATCCATATCTTTCCAGCAATATATAATAGTCTATACTTTATTCGGAAATTGATGACGTAACTTGGCGTTGAACACCAAGTACAAGCTGCTGTCTGGAGTTAAACGCCAGAAAAACGTCATGATCCGGAGTTGAACGCCCAAAACACGTCATAACTCGGAGTTCAACTACAAGAGAAGCCTCAGCTCGTGGATTGATCAAGCTCAGCCCAAACATACACCAAGTGGGCCCCGGAAGTGGATTTATGCATCAATTACTTACTCATGTAAACCCTAGGAGCTAGTTTATTATAAATAGAACTTTTTACTATCATATTATCATCCTGGATTGTATTTTGAATCCTGTGATCACGTTTTGGGGGCTGGCCATTCGGCCATGCCTGAACCTTTTACTTATGTATTTTCAACGGTGGAGTTTCTGCACACCATAGATTAAGGGTGTGGAGCTCTGCTGTACCTTAAGTATTAATGCAATTTTATTGTCTTTTATTCAAATCTCTCTTATCCTTATTCCAAGATATTCATTCGTACCCAAGAACATGATGAATGTGATGATAAGTAACCCTCATCATCATTATCACTTATGAACGCACGTGATTGATAACCACTTCCGTTCTACATGCAACAGAGCTTGAATGTGTATCTCTTAGATTCCCCAACAGAATCTTCGTGGTATAAGCTAGATAGATGGCGGCATTCATGAGGATCCGGAAGGTCTAAACCTTGTCTGTGGTATTCCGAGTAGGACTCTATGATTGGATGACTGTGACGAGCTTCAAACTCCTGAAGGCTGGGCGTGATGACAAGCGCAAAAGAATCAAGGGATTCTATTCCAACCTGATTGAGAACCGACAGATGATTAGCCGTGCTGTGACAGAGCATAGAAACGTTTTCACTGAGAGGATGGGATGTAGCCATTGACAACGGTGATGCCCTACATACAGCTTGCCATGGAAAGGAGTAAGAAGAATTGAGTTGAAGCAGTGGGAGAGCAGGCGTTCTTGAGCCATACAGTATCTCCATTCGCTTATCTAAAATTCCCACCAATGAATCTGCATGAGTATTCTATCCCTTTTATTATTTATTTTCTTATTTCTATTTTCAAAAACCCATAAACCAATTTTAATCTTCCTAACTAAGATTTACAAGGTGACCATAGCTTGCTTCATACCAACAATCTCTGTGGGATCGACCCTTACTCACGTAAGGTTTATTACTTGGACGACCTAGTACACTTGCTGGTTAGTTGAACGGAGTTGTGAATTCAACTAGTGCCACAATAATGATTTCATACAAGTACAAAAGAATATGGATCACAATTTCGTCCACCACTTACCTACTCAAGAGCCTTTCAAGCACCTCAGAGTTTTTCAGACAGCCTGTTCTACTGTTAGGCGTAATGGTGCAACTGAGACTTCTATCCTGCTAGCCGCTTTCCCATTTTCTCTTGAGAAAAAGGTGAGGGAGTGGTACTACACTCAACCTGAAGCAGTTGTTACTAACAGGGATATGCTTAGAAGAGAATTCTTAGGAAAATAATTTCCAGCTGAAGTTAATGATAGATTGAGGAAAGAAATTTCAATGATTATTCAAGGAGAATCTGAGACTCTTTACGAGTATTGGGAGCGCTTCAATAATCTCCTAGATGCATGCCCCCACCACATGATTGACAAGTTGGTGTTGATCAGCTACTTCACACAGGGCATGAAGCCTCAAGACAAGACTACACTGGATGGTGCGAGTAATGGTTCTCTGAAAAAGTATAAGACTATAGATGAAGCATGGCAACTGATCGCCGACCTGGCTGAGTCTGCTTGGAATCACAAGCACAGAAACAACCATCCCAACATTGTGGCAGAGGTCTCCTCTAGCAAGGAGACTACCACTCTCACACAAAGTCTATGTGAGATTACCAACTTACTAAAGCAGATACACCTGAATCAATAAAAACCTTAGCCTCCCCCTCCACAATAGAGCCATCAACTGGTTCCTCAGAGAGTATGCGGAATATGTGCTAATTATAGTCATTACACTAACGAGTGTCCACAGCTCCAACATGAGGACAACACCTTCGCAGCTTCTCACAATGTCTATGATCGCCTGAATCAAGGATACTATCAACAAGGTGGAAATTACAACCAAGGTGGAAACTACAATCAAAGTTGGCAGGACAACTCCAACCAGGGTTGAAGAGATAATCCTAACCAGGGATGGAGGGATAACTACAACAGAGGAGGCAGAGACAACAATGGATATCAAAGGTGGAATAACAACAACAACAGACAACAGAACCAAAAACAGCCTTACAGAGCACCTCACCAAAGGTAATCCCAAGCACCTCAGAACAACCAACAGCAGACCCCTCAGATTACTTACCCCCTTCCTCTTCTAATGACGAGTTGCTACACTCTATTGATCAAAGACTGAAGACCATGGAGAACAACCTTACTTCTACCTTAAACGGTCTGAATTATACTTTATAAGCTCTCGTCTTACAGATTGGATCATTGAACAACTCCAACAACCAGCCTTCAAGCTCCAGTGGAATTCCTTCTCAACCTTTACCCAACCCCAATGGAGGCATCAATGCCATAACTTTGAGGTCTGAAACCACACTGCAAGAGCGGAATCATGAGGAGCAGAGACCACAAGAACACACCGCAGCTGAAGACATGGTTGAAATGAAGAAGCAACTCAACCAGAGAATGGCACACCAAAGGAAGCTAAAACTACCAGAGACACCATCCCTATCCCATTTTCACACCTTGACCGAAAGCCCAGAAAGCAGATGGAACTTGAACTAAAAATGGTAGAAATCTTCAAAAAGGTTGAGGTAACTGTTCCCTTTTTTTATGTTATTCAGCAAATACCTAAATATGTGAAGTTTCTAAAGGATTTGTGCATGCATAAGGATAAGATTAATGAATTAGAAACTATTCCTTTAGGTAGTTCTATCTCTGCTTTAATGGGGGATATAGCTGAAAAATGTAGTGAACCAGGTCCATGCATGGTTAACTGTACCATTGGGGGTGTAATATTTTCTGATTGCATGTGTGATTTAGGAGCGTGCGTGAGTATTATGCCTTTGTCTATATATGATGCTTTGAGGCTCCCTCCCTTGAAAAGGTTGGCAACTCGTTTTGTGTTAGCAGATAAAAGCATTATTACAGTGGTTGAAATTGCTGAGGATGTGCTGGTGAGCATCAAGGGGCTCACATTTTTCATTGACTTCTACATCTTGGAGATGCCTCAAAATGACTCAGGAAGACCGTCATCCATCTTGCTCGGAAGACCATTCCTGAAGACCTCAAAGTTCAAGTTGGATGTATTCTCAGGAACTTATTCTTTTGAGATAGAAGGCCGAATAGTGAGCTTCAATCTGAATGAGGCTATGAAGCATCCTCCGAAAGACCATTCCATCTTCTAGTGCAACGTCATTGATGAGACTGTAGCTGCAGTTCACCAGGAGGGAGTAGAGGAGAGGCACATGGAGTAAGATGCAAGTGTGGGGACATCCCCTGGACAGACAAAGACACATTACAACTGTCACTAGCTCCAAATGATCAAGTGCCTAACCGTGAAAACAGATTGAAGTTAAAACACCTTCCACCCCACCTCAAGTATGCTTACCTTGAGGATAACCAGAAGCTCCTAGTTATCATTACAAGGGTACTCACTTCCTAACAAGAGGAGCAACTGCTTAATGTGCTAAGGAGACACAAGAAAGCAATTGGGTGGAGTTTGGCGGATATAGTAGGCATCAGCCGTCAAGTTTGTGAGCATAGAATATATTTAGAAGAGGGAACAAGGCCTGTCTTTCAACCCCAAAGAAGACTGAATCCCACCATTTTAGAGGTTGTCAAGAAGGAAGTGACCAGACTACTGGAGGCAGACATCATCTACCCAATCTCAAACAGTGAATAGGTCATCCTAGTACAAGTAGTTCCAAAGAAATCTGGAGTCACAACAGTAAAGAATGAGCATGGAGAGCTCATTGCGACTAGGGTGTAGAACGCTTGGAGGGTATGCATTGATTACAGGCGTCTTAACCAGGTCACTCGTAAAGATCACTAACACTTACCATTTATCAATCAGATGCTTGATCGCCTGTCAGGTAAATCACACTACTGTTTTCTAGATGGTTACACTGGCTATTTTCAGATTCATATAGCTCCTGAAGATCAGGAGAAAACTACTTTTACATGTCCCTTTGGAACGTATGCATATAAGAGGATGCCTTTTGGCTTATGTAATGCACCGGCAACATTCCAAAGATGCATGATGAGTATTTTCTCAGATCTCCTTGATGACTATATGGAGGTTTTCATGGATAATTTTAGTGTGTATGGTGATTCTTTTAGCCTTTTCTTGGATAGTTTAGCTAGAGTATTAGACAGGTGTGTTAGTTCAAACCTTGTTTTGAATTTTGAAAAGTGTCATTTTATGGTCCAACAAGGTATTGTTCTAGGACACGCTGTCTCTAATACTAGTATTTCTGTAGATCCAGCAAAGGTAGATGTCATTTCTAGTTTACCTTACCCCTCTTCTCTGAGGGAAGTTCGTTCCTTCCTTGGCCATACAGGTTTTTACCGAAGATTCATCAAGGACTTCAGTAAGGTAGCTTTACCTTTATCTAGACTACTGTAGAAGGATGTTGAGTTCGAGCTGAGTGAGGACTGCATGGAAGCATTTGATAAGTTGAATATCGCCTTGACTCAAGCTCCAATTGTGAGAGGACTAGACTAGAGCCAGCCTTTAAAATTATGTGTGATGCCTCCAACCATGCTGTAGGAGCGGCGCTGGCCCACCACGCAGGTAAGGATCCTTTTGTAATTGCATATGCTTCAAAGACATTAGACGCTGCTCAGTTCAATTATACTACCACTGAAAAAGAGCTTCTAGCCATTATTTTTTCTCTAGATAAATTCTGAGCCTACTTACTTGGTACTAAGGTAGTAGTGTACTCAGACTATGCAGCTCTAAAATATTTATTAGCTAAAAAAGAGTCCAAACCAAGGCTAATCCGTTGGATACTGCTGCTGCAAGAATTTGATTTAGAAATTAAGGATAGGAGTGGTTCTCAAAATTTAATGGCGGACCACATGAGTCACCTTGAGTACAATAAGGAAGACTCCACTCCTATCAATGATGCTTTTCCATTTGATAGCTTGCAACCAGTATCTGAAGAAGTTCCTTGGTATGCACCTGTAGCTAATTATCTAGTTAGTCATACCTTCCCTCCCAATTTTACTAAGCATCAGAAGGACAAGCTGAAAAGCGAGTCCAAATATTATATATGGGATGACCCATATTTGTGGAGGTATAGTGCTGATCAGATAATTAGAAGGTGTGTGCCTCAATCAGAATTCCAGTCCATTTTAGAGGCCTGCCACTCCTCTGAGAGTGGTGGACATTTTGGCCCACAAAGAACAGCTAGAAAAATTTTAGACTGTGGATTCTGGTGGCCTACTCTTTTTAAAGATGCTACTGCCTTTTGTAAATCTTGTTCCCTATGCCAAAGGTTTGGGAATATATCCAGGAGGGATGAGATGCCCTAACAAATTATGTTATTTTGTGAAATTTTTCATATTTGGGGCATTGACTTCATGAGTCCATTTCCAAACTCTAGTGGTTATCTTTATATACTGTTAGCTGTAGATTATGTTTCTAAATGGGTGGAAGATATTCCTACCCGTACTAATGATGCTAACACTGTTGTCTCCTTTGTTAGAAACCATATTATCTATCACTTTGGATCACCACGAGCAATCGTGAGTGATCAAGGCACTTACTTTTGTAACAGGAGATTAGCAGGACTACTGATAAAGCATGGGATCGTCCACAAGGTAGCAACAGCCTTCCACCCCCAGAACAATGGACAAGCTGAGGTGTTAAACAGAGAGATAAAGCATATCTTGGATAAGATAGTCAAGCCTCATAGGAAGGACTGGAGCACCAGGCTACAAGATGTGCTTTGGGCATATCAGACAGCATACAAGACAGCAATCGGGATGAGCCCCTTCCGCCTAGTATACAAAAAGGCTTGCCACCTCCCTATGGAGGTGGAACACAAGGCATTCTGGGCAGTGAGAGAAATCAACATGGGATTTGAGAAGGCCGGAGCTGAAAGGAAAATGCAACTACAAGAATTAGAGAACCTTCGCCTAGAAGTATACGATAACTCCAGGCTATACAAAGGAAAGATGAAGGCTTTGCAGAATAATCACATTAAAAGAAGAGAGTTTAGACCTGGGAACTTAGTTCTCCTTTACAACTCAAGGCTGAGGCTTGATGAGCGGATAATTTATACGCTTTTTGGCATTGTTTTTAGGTAGTTTTTAGTATGTTTTAGTCGCTTTTTAATATATTTTTATTAGTTTTTATGCAAAAATCATGTTTCTGGACTTTAGTATGAGTTTGTGTGTTTTTCTATGATTTTAGGTATTTTCTGGCTGAAATTGAAGGACCTGAGCAAAAATCTGATTCAGAGGCTGAGAAAAGGCTACAGATGCTGTTGGATTCTGAACTCCCTGCACTCGAAGTGGATTTTCTGGAGCTACAGAATCCCAATTGGTGCGCTCTCAATTGCGTTGGAAAGTAGATATCTTGGGCTTTCCAAAAATGTATAATTATCCATACTTTACCCTATATCTAATGGCCCAAACTAGCATCCAAACGCACTAGAGACCCTTTTCTAGAGTAAAACGCCAGAACTGGCACCAAAGCTGGCGTTTAACTCCAAGGATAGCCTATGCACGTGAAAGCGTTAAGGCTCAGACCAAACACACACCAAGTGGTCCCCGGAAGTGGATTTCTGCACTATCTACTCATTTTCTGTAAACCTAGTTTACTAGTTTAGTATAAATAGCTCTTTTTACTATTGTAGTCTTTGACCTTTTGGGAGTTCTTCGAACCCTTTTTGGAGTTTGGCCATTCGGCCATGCCTAGACCTTTTGTTCTTATGTATTTTCAACGGTGGAGTTTCTACACCTCATAGATTAAGGTGAGGAGCTCTGCTTTTCCTCGAGTATTAATGCAAGTATTATTGTTTTTCTATTCAATTCACACCTACTTCTCCTCCAAGCTATACTCTTGTACTTAATTCAATTAAGTCAGAATGAAGGGGTGGCCCGTGACAATCACTAAATTTTCGTTACTCGCTTAGCCAAGATCCGCGTGCCTGATAATCACAAAGCGGTCTACATGATGTTCAACGTAGTCATTGGACGACAGCTGGAGTATATTCTCTTTGCTTTCTGATCCACGGATCTGAATCACCTCTCCTGACAATAAAGCATTTGAATCCGTGACGTTAGAACCTTTATGGTATAAGCTAGAACCAATTAGCAGCATTTTTGAGTTCCGGAAAGTCTAAACCTTGTCTGTGGTATTCCGAGTAGGATCTAGGATGGGATTACTGTGACGAGCTTCAAACTCATGACTGTTGGGCGCAGTGACAGTGTGCAAAAGAATAAATGTATTCTATTCTGACACGATCGAGAATCGACAACTGATTAGCCATGCGGGAAACCATAGAGGACATGTTTTCACTGAGAGGACGGATGGTAGCCAT
The DNA here is from genome assembly GCF_003086295.3 of Arachis hypogaea. NCBI lineage: Eukaryota > Viridiplantae > Streptophyta > Magnoliopsida > Fabales > Fabaceae > Arachis > Arachis hypogaea. The sequence continues at coordinate 46,963,451 of NC_092037.1, read as the reverse complement.
TGACAACGGTGATCTACCAACATACAACTTGCCATGGAAGGGAGTACGCATGATTGGATGAGGACAATAGGAAAGTAGAGGTTTAGAGGCAACAAAGCATCTCCAAACGCTTATCTGAAATTCTCACCAAGGAACAACATAAGTGACTTTATTTTATTTTATGTTTTATTGTTCTTTTTACTATCAAACCTCATAACCATTTGAATCCGCCTCACTGAGATTTACAGTACACTTACTGGTTAGTTGCAACGGAGTTGTGAGAAGTGTGAATCACTTTTCGTGCACCATGTTTTTGGTGCCGTTGCCGGGGATTGTTCAAGTTTGGACAACTGACGGTTTATCTTGTTGCTTAGATTGGGTAATTTTTATTTTTATTTTTGAAAAAAATAATAATTTATGCATTGTGTTCTTCTGTGATCTTCAAGTTGTTCTTGATGATTTCCTCTGTTCGATCTCGTGATTTTCCTGTTTTGTGTCTTATGTTGTTTTTCATATGCATTTTCAAAATCATAGTGTCTGAACATTCAAAATTTCTAAGTTTGGTGTCTTGCATGTCTTTCTTTCCTTAAAAATTTCCAAAAATATGTTCTTGATGTTCAGCATGATCTTCAAAGTGTTCTTGGTGTTCATCTTGACATTCAAAGTGTCCTTGCATGCATTACTTGTTTTGATCTTGCATTTTTATGTTTTATTTCATTTTGTTGTTTTTCTATCTCTTCATTAAAAATTCAAAAATAAAAAAATAATATATCTTTTCAAGTAAATAATACAGAGAAATGAAGATTTATAACATAAGGCAGAAGAATCACAGAGAAAAAGAGCCCACTGGTGTCAAAACGCCAGTAAAGAGGCACTTTGGGCGTTAAACACCAGAATGGGCATCGTTCTGGGCGTTTAACGCCAGAACAGGCAGCATTCTGGGCGTTTAGAAAAATGCCCAATAAAGAAGGATTTCTGGCATTTAACGCCAGCCAGGATACCTGGCTGATCGTTAAACGCCCAAAGAGGTAGCATTCTGGTCGTTAAACGCCAGAATGGATACCATCCTGGACGTCTAACGCCAGGATGACACAAGGGAGGTAATTTTGTTTCCAATTCAAATTTTTTTCAATTTTTCATGTTTTAATTCATAACTTTTTACATTAAACATATTTTAAACTTTCATTTTTTATTTTCTTTTAATGTTTTTGAAAATTTTCAAACTAATATTTCAAAATTCTTTTACTTAATCATATCTCATATTTTCAAAAATCCTTACTAACAATTAATGTTTTAATTCAAAATCTTAAGTCTGTTACTTTCTTGATAAGAAAGGTTCAACCTTTGAATTTTAGAATCATATCTTTTAATTTCTTGTTAGTCAAGTAATCAATTTTTAAAAATTAAATCTTTTTCAATCATATCTTTTCAAGCATATCTTTTTAAAAATCAAATCTTTTTCAATCATATCTTTTCAATCATATCTTTTTCAATCACATCTTTTTAAATTTTGATTTCAATATTGGTGGACGAAATTGTGATCACTGTTCTTTGATTTGCATTTAGTGTAGAATTGTGGAACTTAGAATTTTTGGCACGAGTGGACACAACTCTGTTCAACTAACCAGCAAGTGTACTGGGTCGTCCAAGTAATAAACCTTACGTGAGTAAGGGTCGATCCCACAGAGATTGTTGGTATGAAGCAAGCTATGGTCACCTTGCAAATCTCAGTCAGGCAGATTAAAGGGTAATTGTGATTATTGGAATAAATAATAAAAAGGAATAATAAAAGGGATAGAATACTTATGCAGATTCATTGGTGAGAATTTCAGATAAGCGAATGGAGATGCTGTATGGCTCAAGGACGCCTGCTCTCCTACTGCTTCTATTCAATCCTTCTTACTCCTTTCCATGGCAAGCTTTGTATAGGGGTTCACCATCAGCTGTGGCTACTTTCATCCTCTCGGAAAAATGATCCTATGCGGTTGTCAGTCGCACGGCTAATCGTCTGGAGGCATCACCCATGGTTGATGGCTACATCCCATCCTCGCAGTGAAAACTAATGCTCACGCACTCTGTCACAGTACGGCTAATCACCGGTTGGTTCCCGCTCCTACTGGAATAGAATCCCTTGATTCTTTTGCGTCTGTCACTAACGCCCAGCAGGTTACAAGTTTGAAGCACGTCACAGTCATTCATTACCGGAATCCTACTCGGAATACCACAGACAAGGTGAGACTTTCCGGATTCCCAGGATCCTACTCGGAATACCACAGACAAGGTGAGACTTTCCGGATCCTGATAAATGCCGCCATCTATCTAGCTTATACCACGAAGATTCTGTTGGGGAATCTAAGAGATACACATTCAAGCTCTGTTGCATGTAGAACGGAAGTGGTTGTCAATCACGCGCGTTCATAAGTGAGAATGATAATGAGGGTAATCTGACTCATAACATTCATCATGTTCTTGGGTACGAATGAATATCTTGGAATAAGAATAAGAGAGATTTGAATAAAAGATAATAGAATTTCATTAATATTTGAGGTACAGCAGAGCTCCACACCCTTAATCTATGGTGTGCAGAAACTCCACCGTTGAAAATACATAAGCAAAGGGTTCAGGCATGGCCGAATGGCCAGCCCCCCTAACGTGATCAATGATCTCCTAAGATGAAGAATAAAACAAAACTGAGACCAAAGATGATACGTGGTCAAAAGACGTCTAATACAATAGATAAATGTTCTATATATACTTAGACTAGCTCCTAGGGTTTACATGAGTAAGTAATTGATGCATAAATCCACTTCCGGGGCCCACTTGGTGTATGCTTGGGCTGAGCTTGATCAATCCACGAGCTAAGGCATCTCTTGGAGTTGAACTCCGAGTTTTGACGTGTTTTGGGCGTTCAACTCCGGATAATGACGTTTTTCTGGCGTTTAACTCCAGACAGCAGCATGAACTTGGCGTTTAACGCCAAGTTACGTCGTCATTCTTCGAATAAAGTATGGACTATTATATATTTCTGGAAAGCCCTGGATGTCTACTTTCCAACGCCGTTGAGAGCGCGCCAATTGGAGTTCTGTAGCTCCAGAAAATCCATTTCGAGTGCAGGGAGGTCAGATTCCAACAGCATCAGCAGTCCTTTTGTCAGCCTTCTTCAGAGTTTTGCTCAAATCCCTCAATTTCAGCCAGAATTTACCTGAAATCACAGAAAAACACACAAACTCATAGTAAAGTCCAGAAATGTGAATTTAACATAAAAACTAATGAAAACATCCCTAAAAGTAGCTCAAACTTACTAAAAACTATATAAAAACAATGCCAAAAAGCGTATAAATTATCCGCTCATCACAACACCAAACTTAAATTGTTGCTTGTCCCCAAGCAACTGAAAATCAAAGAGGATAAAAGAAGAGAATATACTATAAATTTTAGAATATCAATGAATATTAATTTAATTAGATGAGCGGGACTTGTAGCTTTTTGCCTCTGAACAGTTTTGGCATCTCACTTTTTCCTTTGTAGTTTAGAGTGATTGGCGTCTCTAGGAACTTAGAATTTCGGATAGTGTTATTGACTTTCCTAGTTAAGCATGTTGATTCTTGAACACAGCTACTTATGAGTCTTGGCCGTGACCCTAAGCACTTTGTTTTCCAGTATTACCACTGGATACACAAATGCCACAGACACATAACTGGGTGAACCTTTTCAGATTGTGACTCAGCTTTGCTAGAGTCCCCAGTTAGTGGTGTCCAGAGCTCTTAAGCACACTCTTTTGCTTTGGATCACGACTTTAACCACTCAGTCTCAAGCTTTTCACTTGGACCTTCATGACACAAGCACATGGTTAGGGACAGCTTGATTTAGCCGCTTAGGCCTGGATTTAATTTCCTTGGGCCCTCCTATCCATTGATGCTCAAAGCCTTGGATCCTTTTTACCCTTGCCTTTTGGTTTTAAGGGCTATTGGCTTTTTCTATTGCTCCTTCTTTTTCTATATTCTCTTTTTTTTTTCGCCATTTTTTTTTCAAGCTTCCTTTTTCACTACTTTCTCTTGCTTCAAGAATCAATTTCATGATTTTTTCAGATCATCAATAACATTTCTCTTTGTTCATCATTCTTTCAAGAGCCAACAATTTTAACACTCATAAACAACAAGATCAAAAATATGCACTGTTCAAGCATTCATTCAGAAAACAAAAAGTATTGCCACCACATCAATATAATTACATTAAATTCAATGATAAATTCGAAATTCATGTACTTCTTGTTCTTTTGAATTAAAACATTTTTGATTTAAGAGAGGTGAAGGATTAATGGATTTTATTCATAGCTTTAAGGCATGGTTACACACTAATGATCATGAAGTAAAGACACAAAACATAGATAAACATAATACTAAAAACTGAAAACAGAAAGAAATAAAGAACAAGGAATGAATCCACCTGAGTGAGGGTGGCGCCTTTATGAAGGTCCAATGGTGCTTTTTTGAGCTCCTCTATGTCTCTTCCTTGTTTCTGTTGAATGATTCCTAATAATTTTGGTGTTTCTACCCTTAGTTGCTTCCAATATTTGTGTGGAGGACAACTTATCCCCTGAGGTATCTCAGGGATCTCTTGATTTGCAGCCACATGTTATACCACTGAGCTATGACGGCTTATATTTTCCATCTCTCAAGACTCAGAGGTGGAAGCTTTTGTCTTCCCTTTGAGGTTTCTCTGGCCTTAGGTGCCATTAATGGTAATGGAAAAGCAAAAAAGCTATGCTTTTGCCACACCAAACTTAAAATATTGCTCGCCCTCGAGCAAGAAAAGAAAGAAGAGAAGAAGAAGAAGAAGATGGAGGTGAGTGAGGGGAGATGGATTCGGCTATATGGGTGGGATTGGGTGGGAAAGAGAAGTTGAATTGTAAGGGTAGGTGGGGTGTATGGGGAAGAGTGGATAGATGTAGGTGGTGAATGAAAAACAGAAGGGATGACCATGAATGGAGTGAGAGAGGGCGAGGTAGGTGGGGATCCTGTGAGGTCCACAGATCCTGAGGTGTCAAGGAATTCCATCCCTGCACCAAATAGGCATGTAAAATGCCTTGGCACACCATTCTGGCATTTAAACGCCCATTGGTGCACATTCTGGGCGTTCAACGCCCATGTAAAGCATGTTTCTGGCGTTGAACGCCAGTTTGATGCTTGTTACTGGCGTTCAGCGCCAGTTTTTCCTCTCTGGGCACATTCCTGGCGTTCAGCGCCAGAATGTTGCTTGTTTCTGGCATTCAGCGCCAGAATGGTGCTCTGTTCTGGCGTTGAACGCCGGCCAGATGCACCTTACTGGCGTTGAACGCCAGCCCGTGCGTCCTCCAGGGTGAAAAATTTTTTTCTTCTGTTTTTGACTCTGTTTTTAATTTTTTTTTATTTTTTCGTGACTCCTCATGATCATGTACCTAATTAAACACAAAAATAACACTAAAACAAAATAAAATAAAATTAGATAAATAAAATTGGGTTGCCTCCCAACAAGCGCTTCTTTAATGTCAATAGCTTGACAGTGGCTCTCATGGAGCCACAAGGTGATCAGGTCAATGCTGTATAGTTGCCAACTCCAAACGTAGAGTTTGGATATGGGGTCTTAACACCAAACTTAGAGTTTGGTTGTGGCCTCACAACACCAAACTTAGAGTTTGACTGTGTGGGCTCTTCTTGACTCTGAACTGAGAGAAGCTCTTCATGCTTACTCTCTATTGTCACAGAGGGATGGCCATGTGTCTTAAACACAAGGTAGTCCCCATTCAATTGAAGGACTAACTCACCTCTGTTGACATCTATCACAGCTTCTGCTGTGGCTAGGAAAGGTCTTCCTAGGATGATGCATTCATCATCTTCCTTCCTAGTGTCTAGGATTATGAAATCAGCAGGGATGTAAAGGCCTTCAACCTTTACTAGCATGTCCTCTACTATTCCATAAGCTTGTCTCACTGACTTGTCTGCTAATTGCAATGAGAACAAGGCAGGTTGTACCTCAATGATCCCTAGCTTCTCCATTACAGAGAGTGGCATCAGATTTATTCCTGACCCAAGATCACATAGAGCTTTTTCAAAGCTCATGGTGCCAATGGTGCAAGGTATTAAGAACTTGCCAGGATCTTGTTTCTTTTGAGGTAGAGTTTTCTGAATCCAAGTATCTAGTTCACTAATGAGCAAGGGAGGTTCACTTTCCCAAGTCTTATTACCAAACGGCTTGGCATTCAGCTTCATGATAGCTCCTAAATATTGAGCAACTTGCTCTCCAGTCACATCTTCATCCTCTTCAGAGGAAGAATAGTCTTCAGAGCTCATGAATGGCAGAAGGAGATTTAATGGAATCTCTATGGTCTCTAGATGAGCCTCAGATTCCTCTGGATCCTTAATAGGAAACTCCTTCTTGCTTGAAGGACATCCCAGGAGGTCTTCCTCACTAGAATTTTCATCCTCCTCCTCCCCTATGCATTCGGCCAATTTGATTAAATCAATGGCCTTGCACTCTCCTTTTGGATTTTCTTCTGTATTGCCTGGGAGAGTACTGGGAGGAGTTTTAATAACTTTCTTACTCAGCTGGCCTACTTGTGCTTCCAGATTTCTGATGGAAGATCTGGTTTCATTCATGAAACTGAAAGTGGCCTTTGACAGATCAGAGACTATATTGGCTAAATTAGAATTATTTTGTTCAGAGTTCTCTGTCTGTTGCTGAGAAGATGATGGATATGACTTGCTATTGCCTAGCCTATTGCGTCCACCATTGTTAAAGCCTTGTTGAGGCTTTTGTTGATCCTTCCAGGAGAAATTTGGATGATTTTTCCATGATGGATTATAGGTGTTTCCATAAGGTTCACCTATATAATTAACCTCTGCCATGGCAGGGTTCTCAGGATCATAAGCTTCTTCAGAAGCTGCCTCTCTAGTATTGTTGGATGCATGTTGCAATCCATTCAGATTTTGAGAGATTATGTTGACCTGTTGAGTCAACATTTTGTTCTGAGCCAATATGGCATTCAAAGCATCAAATTTAAGAACTCCTTTCTTCTGAGGTATCCCATTATTCACGGAATTCCTCTCAGAGGTATACATGAACTGGTTGTTTGCAACCATGTCAATGAGTTCTTGAGCCTCTTCAGGCGTTTTCTTCAGGTGAATAGATCCACCTGTAGAATGGTCCAGTGACATTTTCGAAAATTCAGAGAGACCATAATAGAATATATCTAACATGGTCCATTCTGAAAACATGTCAGATGGACATCTTTTGGTCAACTGCTTGTATCTTTCCCAAGCTTCATAGAGGGATTCACCATCTTTTTGCTTGAAGGTTTGAACATCCACTCTCAGCTTGCTCAGCTTTTGAGGAGGAAAGAATTTATCCAAGAAGGCAGTGACCAGCTTATCCCAGGAGTCCAGGCTATCCTTAGGTTGTGAATCCAACCATATTCTAGCTCTGTCTCTTACAGCAAAAGGGAAAAGCATGAGTCTGTAGACTTCAGGATCAATTCCATTCGTCTTTACAGTCTCACAGATCTGCAAGAACTCAGTTAAGAACTGATAAGGATCTTCAGATGGAAGTCCATAAAACTTGCAGTTTTGTTGCATTAATGCAACTAGTTGAGGCTTAAGCTCAAAGTTATTGGCTCCAATGGCAGGAATGGAGATGCTTCTTCCATCAAACTTGGATGTTGGCTTTGTGAAGTCACCAAGCATTCTCCTTGCATTATTATTATTATTATTTTCGGCTGCCATCTCCTTCTCCTGTTCGAAAATTTCTGAAAGGTTATTTCTGGATTGTTGTAATTTAGCTTCTCTTAATTTTCTCTTCAGAGTCCTTTCAGGTTCTGGATCAACTTCAACAAGAGTGCCTTTTTCCCTGTTCCTGCTCATATGAAAGAGAAGAAAACAAGAAAAGAAAAAGGAATCCTCTATGTCACAGTATAGAGATTCCTTTATGTTAGTAGAAGAAGAAGGGGGTAGAAGAATGAAGAGGGATGGATTCAGATTTTTAGATGAAGGGAGGTGAAGAGAAGTGTTAGTAATTAATTAATTAAAATAGAAGAAGAAAAGAGAAGGAAATTTTCGAAAATAATTTTGAAAAAGAGGTTAGTAATTTTCGAAAATTAAAGATAAGATAAGTGTAAAATTAAAATTTAAAACAAAAAGAATTTTTGAAAAAGAGAGGGAGAATTTTCGAAAATTAGAGAGGGGAAAGTAGTTAGGTGGTTTTGAAAAAGATAAGAAACAAACAAAAAGTTAGTTAGTTGATTGAAAAAGATTTGAAATCAAATTTGAAAAAGATAAAAAGGTAAGATAAAAATTTTAATAAAAAGATATTTTGAAAAAGAGTTAATTTTAAAAATTACTTAACTAACAAGAAACTACAAGATAAGATTCTAGAACTTAAAGATTGAACCTTTCTTAACAAGAAAGTAACAAACTTCAAATTTTTGAACCAATCACATTAATTGTTAGCTAATTTTTCGAAAATTTGATATAAAGATAAGAAAAAGATTTTTGAAAATATTTTGAAAAATAATTTTGAAATTTTCGAAAATTATATAGAAAAAATGAAAAAGATATGATTTTTGAAAAAGATTTTGAAAAGATAAGATTTTTAAAATTGAAATTTTGACTTGACTTGTAAGAAACAACTAATTTTAAAAATTTTTGACCAAGTCAACCCAAAATTTCGAAAATTTGGAGGAAAATAAGGAAAAGATATTTTTTTGATTTTTTTTAATTTTTAAAGAAAAACACAAAAATGACCCAAAACATGAAAATTTTGGATCAAGACACAAGATGCATGCAAGAATGCTATGAATGTCAAGATGAACACCAAGAACACGTTGAAGATCATGATGAACATCAAGAACATAATTTTGAAAAATTTTTAATGCAAAGAAAACATGCAAGACACCAAACTTAGAAATCTTTAATGCATGGAAAATATGAATGCAAAAGTGCACATGAAAAACAAGGAATGACACAAAATAAGAAAACATCAAGATCAAACAAGAGGACTTATCAAGAACAACTTGAAGATCATGAAGAACACTATGAATGAATGAGATTTTCGAAAAATGCAATAAAAATTTTTAAAGCATGCAATTGACACCAAACTTAAAAATTAACACAAGATTCAAACAAGAAACACAAAATATTTTTGATTTTTATGATTTTCTAATTTTTTTTGTATTTTTATTTTATTTTTTTCGAAAATAAAATTTGCAAAAACGAAAAATAAAAGAAAAATTTTTGAAAAAGATTTTTAAAAAGAAAATTACCTAATCTGAGCAACAAGATGAACCGTCAGTTGTCCATACTCGAACAATCCCCGGCAACGGCGCCAAAAACTTGGTGGACGAAATTGTGATCACTGTTCTTTGATTTGCGTTTAGTGTAGAATTGTGGAACTTAGGATTTTTGGCACGAGTGGACACAACTCCGTTCAACTAACCAGCAAGTGTACTGGGTCGTCCAAGTAATAAACCTTACGTGAGTAAGGGTCGATCCCACAGAGATTGTTGGTATGAAGCAAGCTATGGTCACCTTGCAAATCTCAGTCAGGCAGATTAAAGGGTAATTGTGATTATTGGAATAAATAATAAAAAGGAATAATAAAAGGGATAGAATACTTATGCAGATTCATTGGTGAGAATTTCAGATAAGCGAATGGAGATGCTGTATGGCTCAAGGACGCCTGCTCTCCTACTGCTTCTATTCAATCCTTCTTACTCCTTTCCATGGCAAGCTTTGTATAGGGGTTCACCATCAGCTGTGGCTACTTTCATCCTCTCGGGAAAATGATCCTATGCGGTTGTCAGTCGCACGGCTAATCGTCTGGAGGCATCACCCATGGTTGATGGCTACATCCCATCCTCGCAGTGAAAACTAATGCTCACGCACTCTGTCGCAGTACGGCTAATCACCGGTTGGTTCCCGCTCCTACTGGAATAGAATCCCTTGATTCTTTTGCGTCTGTCACTAACGCCCAGCAGGTTACAAGTTTGAAGCACGTCACAGTCATTCATTACCGGAATCCTACTCGGAATACCACAGACAAGGTGAGACTTTCCGGATTCCCAGGATCCTACTCGGAATACCACAGACAAGGTGAGACTTTCCGGATCCTGATAAATGCCGCCATCTATCTAGCTTATACCACGAAGATTCTGTTGGGGAATCTAAGAGATACACATTCAAGCTCTGTTGCATGTAGAACGGAAGTGGTTGTCAATCACGCGCGTTCATAAGTGAGAATGATAATGAGGGTAATCTGACTCATAACATTCATCATGTTCTTGGGTACGAATGAATATCTTGGAATAAGAATAAGAGAGATTTGAATAAAAGATAATAGAATTTCATTAATATTTGAGGTACAGCAGAGCTCCACACCCTTAATCTATGGTGTGCAGAAACTCCACCGTTGAAAATACATAAGCAAAGGGTTCAGGCATGGCCGAATGGCCAGCCCCCCCTAACGTGATCAATGATCTCCTAAGATGAAGAATAAAACAAAACTGAGACCAAAGATGATACGTGGTCAAAAGACGTCTAATACAATAGATAAATGTTCTATATATACTTAGACTAGCTCCTAGGGTTTACATGAGTAAGTAATTGATGCATAAATCCACTTCCGGGGCCCACTTGGTGTATGCTTGGGCTGAGCTTGATCAATCCACGAGCTAAGGCATCTCTTGGAGTTGAACTCCGAGTTTTGACGTGTTTTGGGCGTTCAACTCCGGATAATGACGTTTTTCTGGCGTTTAACTCCAGACAGCAGCATGAACTTGGCGTTTAACGCCAAGTTACGTTGTCATTCTTCGAATAAAGTATGGACTATTATATATTTCTGGAAAGCCCTGGATGTCTACTTTCCAACGCCGTTGAGAGCGCGCCAATTGGAGTTCTGTAGCTCCAGAAAATCCATTTCGAGTGCAGGGAGGTCAGATTCCAACAGCATCAGCAGTCCTTTTGTCAGCCTTCTTCAGAGTTTTGCTCAAATCCCTCAATTTCAGCCAGAATTTACCTGAAATCACAGAAAAACACACAAACTCATAGTAAAGTCTAGAAATGTGAATTTAACATAAAAACTAATGAAAACATCCCTAAAAGTAGCTCAAACTTACTAAAAACTATATAAAAACAATGCCAAAAAGCGTATAAATTATCCGCTCATCAAATATCTTTTTCTAACTTCTTATCTTTTCAAAATTATTTTCAAATCTTTTTCAACTAATTACTATTTCTTATCTTTTTCAAAACCACATAACCACTTTTCCACTTCCAATTTTTGAAAATTACTAACCACTTTTTCAAAAATCTTTTTAATTAACTAATTGTTTTCAATTTTAATTTTAATTTTATTTTATTTCTTTTTCAAATTTTCGAATACTCCCTCTCTCTCATCTCTTTCTATTTATTTGCTAACACTTCTCTTCTTCTTATAATTCGAACCCTCTCTCTGTATGTTTTAATTCCTCTTATTCTCTCTCTACCTCATTCCTCTATTCTTCTTTTCTTCTGACACCTCAAGGAATCTCTATACTGTGACATAGAGGATTCCACTACTCCCTTTTGTTCTCTTCTTTTTCATATGAGTAGAAACAGGGATAAAAATATTCTTGTTAAAACTGATCCTGAACCTGAAAGGACTCTGAAGAAGAAGTTAAGAGAAGCTAAAGCACAACACTCCGGAGAGAACCTTTCAGAGAATTTCAAAAAAGAAGTAGACATGGCAGCCGAACCCAACAATAATGCCAGAGATGCAAGGAAGATGCTTGGTGACTATATTGCACCAACTTCCAACTTCCATGGAAGAAGCAGCTTAGTTTCTACCATTAGACCAAACAACTTTGAGCTTAAGCCTCAATTAGTTTTTCTGATGCAGCAGAATTGCAAGTTTCATGGACTTCCATCTGAAGATCTTTTTCAGTTCTAAACTGAATTCTTGCAGATTTGTGATACTGTTAAGACCAATAGAGTTGATCCCAAGGTCTACAGGCTTATGCTTTTCCCTTTTACTGTAAGAGACAGAGCTAGAATATGGTTGGACTCTCAACCTAGGGATAGCCTGAACTCTTGGGATAAGCTAGTCACGGCTTTCTTAGCCAAGTTCTTTCCTCCTCAAAAGCTGAGCAAGCTTAGAGTGGATGTTCAAACCTTCAAGCAGAAAGAAGGAGAATCCCTCTATGAAGCTTGACAAAGATACAAGCAACTAACCAAAAAGTGTCCTTCTGACTGGCTTTCAGAATGGACCATCCTGGATATATTCTATGATGGTCTATCTGAATTGTCTAAGATGTCATTGGACCATTCTGCAGGTGGATCCATTCACCTGAAAAAAATGCCTGCAGAAGCTCAGGAACTCATTGAAATGGTTGTAAATAACCAGTTCATGTACACCTCTAAGAGGAATCCTGTGAATAATGGGACACCTCAGAAGAAGGGAGTTCTTGAAATTAATGCTCTGAATGCCATATTAGCTCAGAACAAAATATTGACTCAGCAAGTCAATATGATTTCTCAGAGTCTGAATGGATTGCAAAATGCATCCAAAAGTACTAAAGAAGCATCTTCTGAAGAAGAAGCTTATGATCCTGAGAACCCTGCAATGGCAGAGGTGAATCACATGGGTGAAGCCTATGGAAACACCTATAATCCCTCATGGAGAAATCATCCAAATTTCTCATGGAAGGATCAACAAAAGCCTCAACAAGGCTTTAACAATAATAATGGTGGAAGAAACAGGTTTAGCAATGGCAAGCCTTTTCCATCATCCTCTCAGCAATAGACAAAGAATTCTGAGCATAACCCATCTAGCTTAGTAAACATAGTATCTGATCTATCTAAGACCACACTCAGTTTCATGAATGAAACAAGGTCCTCCATTAGAAATTTGGAGGCACAAGTGGGCTAGCTGAGTAAAAGAGTCGCTAAAACTCCTCCTAGTACTCTCCCAAGCAATACAGAAGAGAATCCAAAACGAGAGTGCAAGGCCATAACCTTACTTGGTGTGGCTGAACCTTGAGAGGAGGAGGAGGACTTGAATCCCAATGAGGAAGACCTCATGGGACGTCCTCTGGACACAAAGGAGTTCCCATTTGAGGAACCTAAGGAATTTGAGACTCATCTAGAGACCATAGAGATTCCATTGATCCTACTTCTACCATTCATGAGCTCTGATGAGAATTCCTCCTCTGAAGAGGATGAAGATATTACTGAATGGCAAGTTGCCCAGTATTTAGGAGCAATCATGAAGCTGAATGCCAAGCTATTTGGTAATAAGACTTGGGAGGATGAACCTCCATTGCTTATTAATGAACTGAATAACTTCATTAGGCAGACATTACCTCAAAAGAAAGAGGATTCCGGAAGGTTCTTAATACCTTGTACCATAGGCACCATGACCTTTGAGAAGGCTCTGTGTGACCTGGGGTCAGGCGTAAACCTCATGCCACTCTTTGTAACGGAGAAACTGGGAATCTTTGAGGTTCAAGCTGTAAGAATCTCACTAGAGATGACAGACAAATCCATGGAAAAGGCTTATGGACTAGTAGAGGACATACTAGTGAAGGTTGAAGGCCTTTACATCCCTGCTGACTTCATAATCCTTGATACTGGAAAGGGTGAGGATGAATCCATCATCCTTGGAAGACCCTTCCTAGCCACAGCAAAAGCTGTGATTGATGTTGACAGATGAGAGTTTGTCCTTCAATTGAATGAGGATCACCTTGTGTTTAAGGCTCAAGGATCTCCCTCTGCAACCATGGAGAGGAAGCATGAAAAGCTTCTCTCAATACAGAGTCAAACAAAGCCCCCACATTCAAACTCTAAGTTTGGTGTTGGGAGGCCACAACCAAACTCTAAGTTTGGTGTTGAGAGGCCCCAACCATGCTCTGAATATCCGTGAGGCTCCATGAGAGCCCACTGTCAAGCTGTTGACATTAAAGAAGCGCTTGTTGGGAGGCAACCCAATTTTTATTTATCTATGTTATTTTATGTTTTCTTTAGGTTGATGATCATGTGGAGTCACAAAAACAACTGCAAAAATCAAAGCAAATTCAAAAATAGCATTAAAAATAGCACACCCTGGAGGATAAGCTTACTGGCGTTTAGGATAAGCTTAAACGCCAGTAAGAGTAGCAGAATGGGCGTTAAACGCCAGTCTGGCACCATTCTAGGCCTGTAACACCAGAAATGGGCACCAGACTGGCGTTTAACGCTTGAAACAGGCAACAGCTTGGCGTTAAACGCCAGGAAAGGTATAAAAGCTGGCGTTTAATGCCAGAAACAAGCAGCAGTCTGGCGTTAAACACCAGAATTGCATACAGAGGGCGTTTACACATCTAAATAGTGTAGGGATGAGAAATCCTTGACACCTCAGGATCTGTGGACCCCACAGGATCCCCACCTACCTCAACAAAGAGCATGAGGAATTCCCTCATCAAGAAATCCCTAAGATGCCTCAAGGGATACATTTTTCTCCACACAACTATTGGGTGCAACTAAGGATAGGAGCATCAAAAGCAGGAAGGATAGAGCAACAAAGGCAAGGAAGAGACATTGAGAAGCTCCAGCACTCCATAGATCTTCAAAGAAGAAGAACTAGCTGCCATCATTAAGGTGGACCCGTTCTTTGATTTCTTTGTTCTTATTTTTCTGTTTTTCGATGTTGATGCTTTATGTTTGTCTATGTTTGTGTCTTCATTACATGATCATTAGTGTCTAGTGTCTATGTCTTAAAGCTATGAATAATTCCATGAATCCTTCACCTCTCTTAAATGAAAAATGTGCCTAATTACAAAAGAACAAGAAGTACTTAAATTTCAAATTTTATCTTAAAATTAGTTTAATTATTTTGATGTGGTGGCAATACTTTTTGTTTTCTGAATGAATGCTTGAACAGTGCATACTTTTTATAGTGAAGTTTATGAATGTTAAATTTGTTGGCTCTTGAAAGAATGAATGAAAAAGAGAAATGATATTGTTAATCTGAAAAATCATGAAATTAATTCTTGAAGCAAAAAAACGCAGTGAATAACAAGGCTTGCGAAAAAAAGGGGACAAAAATGAAAAAGAAAGAAAAAGAAAAAGCAAGCAGAAAAAGCCAATAGCTCTTTAAACCAAAAGGCAAGAGCAAAAAGCCAATAACCCTTTAAACTAAAAGGCAAGGGTAAAAAGGATCCAAAGCTTTGAGCATTAATGGATAGGAGGGCCCAAGGAAATAAAATCCAGGCCTAAGTGGCTAAATCAAGCTGTCCCTAACCATGTGCTTGTGGCATGAAGGTCCAAGTGAAAAGCTTGAAACTGAATGGTTAAAGTCATGATCCAAAGCGAAAAGAGTGTGCTTAAGAACTCTGGACACCTCTAATTGGGGACTTTAGCAAAGCTAAGTCACAATCTGAAAAGGTTCACCCAGTTATGTGTCTGTGGCATTTATGTATCCGGTGGTAATACTGGAAAACAAAGTGCTTAGGGCCACGGCCAAGACTCATAAAGTAGCTGTGTTCAAGAATCAACATACTAAACTAAGAGAATCAATAACACTATCTTAATTCTGAGTTCCTATAGATGCCAATCATTCTAAACTTCAAAGGAAAAAGTGAGATGCCAAAACTGTTCAGAAGCAAAAAGTTACTAGCCCCGCTCATCTAATTGGGACTAAGTTTCATTAATACTGTGAGATTCATTGTATATTCTCTTCTTTTTATCCTATTTTGTTTTCAGTTGCTTGGGGACAAGCAACAATTTAAGTTTGGTGTTATGATGAGCGGATAATTTATACGCTTTTTGGCATTGTTTTTAAGTAATTTTTAGTATGATTAGTTAGTTTTTAGTATATTTTTATTAGTTTTTAAGCAAAATTAACATTTCTGGACTTTACTATGAGTTTGTGTGTTTTTGTGTGATTTTATATATTTTCTGGCTGAAATTGAGGGACCTGAGCAAAAATCTGATTCAGAGGCTGAAAAAGGATTGCTGATGTTGTTGGATTCTGATCTCCCTGCACTCCAAATGAAATTTTTGGAGCTACAGAACTCCAAATGGTGCGCTCTCAATTGCATTGGAAAGTCGACATCCAGGGCTTTTCATCAATATATAATAGTCCATACTTTGCTCGAGTCTTCATGGTATAAGCTAGAATCAATTGGCAGCATTCTTGAGATCCGAAAAGTCTAAACCTTGTCTGTGGTATTCCGAGTAGGATATGGGATGGGATGACTGTGATGAGCTTCAAACTCGCAAGTGTTGGGCGTAGTGACAGATGTAAAAGGATCAATGGATCCTATTCCAATATGAGTGAGAACCGACAGATGATTAGCCATGCAGTAACAGTGCATTTGAACCATTTTTACTGAGAGGACAGACGGTAGCCATTGACAACGGTGATCCCCCAACATACAGCTTGCCATAGAAAGGAGTATGAAGGATTGGATGAAGGCAGTAGAAATGCAGAGATTCAGAAGGAACAACGCATCTCCATACGCTTATCTGAAATTCCCACTAATGAATTACATAAGTATCTCTATCTTTATTTTATGTTTATTTATCTTTTAATTATCAAAACTCCATAACCATTTGAATCCTCCTGACTGAAATTTACAAGATGACCATAGCTTGCTTCAAGTCGACAATCTCCGTGGGATCGACCCTTACTCATGTAAGGTTTATTACTTGGACGACCCAGTACACTTGATGGTTAGTTGGGCAAAGTTGTGAAAAAGAGTTGAGATTATAATTATGTGTACCAAGTTGTTGGCGCCATTGAGATCACAATTTCGTGCACCACTTACCTGTTCAAGAGCCTAGTAAGCACCTTAGGGATTTTCAGACAGCCTGTTCTACTGTTAGGCGTCATGGTGCGGATGAAACTTCTATCCTGTTAACCGCCTTCCTGTTTTCTCTTGAGGGAAAGGCGAGGGAATGGTACTACACTCAACCTGAAGTGACTGTTACTAATTGGGATACGCTTAGAAGAGAATTTTTGGAGAAATACTTTCCAGCTGAAGTTACTGATAGATTGAGGAAAGAAATTTCTATGATTATTCAAGGCAAATCTGAGACTCTCTACGAATATTGGGAGTGCTTCAACAATCTCCTGGACGTATGCCCTCATCACATGATTGGCAAGATGGTGTTGATCAGCTACTTCACACAAGGCATGAAGCCTCAGGACAAGACCACATTGGAAGGTGCTAGTAATGGTTCTATGAAAAAGTACAAGACCGAAGATGAAGGCAATTGATCAGCAACTTAGCTGAGTCCACGAGGAATCACAAGCATAGGCACAGCCACTCAAAAGTTGTTGCTGAGGTTTCCTCTAGCAAAGAGACTTCTGCTCTGACCCAGAGTATATGTGAAATGACCAACCTACTGAAACAGATGCAGTTGAATCAACAACAGGTGCAACAAGCTCAGCCTCCCCCGCCACAACAAAGCCAACAGTTGGTTCCATAAAGAGTATGTGGGATCTGTGCTGATTATAATCATTATACCGATGAATGTCCGCAACTCCAACAGGAAGACAACACTGTATCAGCCACTCGCAACTTCTGTGACCGCCCAAATCAAGGATACAATCAAGGTGGCAACTATAACCAAGGTGGTAACTATAACCATGGATGGCAGGACAACTCCAACCAAGGTTGGAGAGATAATTCTAACCATGGTTGGAGGGACAACTATAACAGAGGATGCAGAGATAACAATGGAAACTAGAGGTGGAATAACAATAATAATAACAGACAGTAGAATCAGAACCAACCTTACAGAGCCCCTCACCTAAGACAGTCTCAAGGACCCCAGCACAACCAATAGCAAGTACCTCAGATCACTTATTCAAATTCCTCATCAAATGACGAGATGCTCTATTCTCTCGCACAAGGACAACAAGACATGCACAGCAGCTGAGTTCTATTTTGAATGGTATAACTGCCACTTTACAAGCTCTTGTCTCCCGGTTAGATTCATCACCTAACCCCACCAATCAACCTTCAAGCTCCAGTGGAATTCCTTCTCAACCTCTAGCTAATCCCAAGGGTGGTATCAATGCCATGACTGTGAGGTCTGGAGCCACACTGCAGGAGAGGAACCAGGAGGAGCCAAGCTCAACAATACACATCCCAACTGAGGATGTGGTGGAAGTGGAAGATGTTGAAGAGGAAGAGGACGTACAGAACATAGTTGAAGAAGAAGCAGCTTAACCACATAATGAAATACCTAGGGATGCAGAAGCTGCAAGCAACACCCTCCCTATTCCCTTCCCACAACTTGCAAGGAAGCCCAGAAAGTAGATGGAACTTGATCCAAAAATGGTAGAAATATTCAAAAAGGTTAAGATCACTATCCCCCTTTTTGATGTTATTCAACAAGTACCTAAATATGCAAAGTTTCTAAAAGATTTGTGCATACATAAAGATAAAATTAATAAATTCGAAACTATTCCTTTAGGTAGTTCTATATCCGCTTTAATGGGAAATATACCTGAAAAATATAGTGATCCAGGTCCATGTATGGTTAACTGTACCATTGGAGGTGTAATATTTTTTGATTGTATGTGTGATTTAGGAGCGTGTGTTAGTATAATGCCTTTGTCTATATATGATGCTTTCAGGCTCCCTCCCTTAAAAGGGTCGGCAGCTCGTTTTGTGTTAAGAGATAAAAGCATTATTACAGTGGCTGGAATTGCTGAAGATGTATTGGTGAGCATTAAAGGGCTCACATTTTCCATTGACTTCTATATCTTGGAGATGCCCCAAAATGACTCGGGAAAGCCATCATCCATCCTACTTGGAAGACCATTCTTAAAGACTACGAAGTTCAAGCTGGATGCCTTCTTAGGAACCTATTCCTTTGAAATAGACGGCCGAGCAGTGAGCTTCAATCTGAATGAAGCTATGAAGCATCCTTCGGAAGATCATTTCATATTCAAGTGTGACATTATTGATGAAACGGTCACTGCAGTTCACCAGGAGGAAATAGAAGAAAAGCACATGGAGTAAGGTCCAAGTGTGGGGACATCCTCTGAACAAAATAAGGATGCCTTTCCGTTATCATTAGCTCCAGAAGGTCAAGAGCCTAGCCATGAGCAGAAATTGGAATTAAAGCCCCCTCCTTCACACCTCAAGTATGCTTACCTTGAGGATATACAGAAGTTCCCAGTTATCATTGCAAGGGAGCTTACTTCCCAACAGGAAGAACAACTGCTTAGTGTGTTGAGGAAGCATAAGAAAGCAATTGGATGGAGCTTGGCGGATATAGTAGGCATCAGCCCTCAAGTTTGTGAACACAGAATATTCTTAGAAGAGGGAGCAAGGCCTGTCTGTCAGCCTCAAAGAAGATTGAACTCCACCATCTTAGAAGTTGTCAAAAAAAAGTAACCAGACTACTTGAAGCAGATATCATTTACCCCATCTCAGATAGCAAATGGGTCAGTCCAGTACTAAAGTAGTAGTGTACTCAGACCATGCAGCTCTAAAATATTTATTAGCTAAAAAAGAGTCTAAACCAAGGCTAATACGTTGGATACTGCTACTACAAGAATTTGATTTAAAAATTAAGGATAGGAGTGGTAACCAGAATTTAGTGGCAGACTACTTGAGTTGCCTTGAGCACCTTAAGGATGACTCCACTCCTATTAGTAATACTTTCCCATTTGATAGCTTACAGGCAGTATCTGAAGTAGTTCCTTGGTATGCACCTGTAGCTAATTATCTAGTTAGCCACAGTTTTCCTCCAAATTTTACTAAGCATCAAAGAGAAAACCTGAAAAGTCAGTCCAAATATTATTTATAGGATGATCCATATTTATGGAGGTGTGGTGCTGACCAGGTAATTAGACGGTGTGTGCCTCAATCAGAATTCCATTCCATTTTCAAGGCCTGCCACTCATCTGAGAGTGGAGGACATTTTGGTCCTCAAAGAACAGCTAGAAAAGTGTTAGACTGTGGATTCTGGTGGCCCACTCTTTTTAAAGATGCTGCTGAATTTTGTAAATCTTGTTCCCCTTGCCAAAGGTTTGGTAATATATCCAAGAAGGATGAGATGCCTCAACAAATTATGCTTTTCTGTGAAATTTTTTATGTTTGGGTCATCGACTTCATGGGTCCATTTCCAAATTCTAATGGTTAGCTTTATATACTG
Organism: Arachis hypogaea; assembly: GCF_003086295.3. Taxonomy (NCBI): domain Eukaryota; kingdom Viridiplantae; phylum Streptophyta; class Magnoliopsida; order Fabales; family Fabaceae; genus Arachis; species Arachis hypogaea. Next base: position 46,943,313 of record NC_092037.1, on the reverse strand, counting down.
TTAGCTGTGGATTACATTTCTAAATGGGTGGAAGCAATTCCTATATGTACTGATGATGCTAACACTGTTGTTTCCTTTGTGAGAAACCATATTATTTGTTGCTTTTGATCACCACGAGCAATCGTGAGTGATCAAAGCACTCACTTTTGTAACAAGAGACTAACAGGATTTCTGAAGAAGCATGGGATAATTCATAAAGTAGCAATAGCCTACCATCCCCATACTAATGGGCAAGCCGAGGTGTATAACAGAGAGATAAAGCGTATATTATAGAAAATAGTCAAGCCTCATAGAAATGACTGCAGCACCAGGCTACAAGATGCGCTTTGGGCATATCCGACAGCATACAAGACACCAATCGGGATGAGTCCCTTCCACTTAGTTTATGGAAAGGCCTGTCACCTTCCAGTTGAGGTAGAACACAAAGCCTTCTGGGCGGTAAAAGAATACAATATGGACTTTGAGAAAGCCGGAGATGGAAGAAAGTTGCAATTGCAAGAATTAGAAAACCTTCGCCAAGAAGCTTATGAGAATTCCAGGCTCTACGAAGAGAAGGTGAAGGCTGTGCATGATAAGCACATCAAGAGGAGAGAGTTCTAACCTGGGGACTTAGTCCTCCTTTACAACTCCAGATTAAGGCTCATGCCGGACAAGTTGAGATCAAGATGGGACGGTCCCTATCAAGTAGAGAAGGCTGAGCCATATGGAGTCTTTCACTTAAGTCATCCTTCAAGCTCTGAATTCATCAAGGTCAATGGATATCGCCTAAAGCTATATCATGGTGAGAAGATGCAGAAGAACAAGGAGCTAGAGATCTTCCTCTTGGAGGATCCACCAACAGCAGGAGACTGAGCTAGTAGAGCGTCTAACTTAAGGACATTAAAGCAAAGTGCTGGGTGGGAGACAACCCACCATGGTATGATCGTTATTTTTCATCTCCTTAGTTTCCTTTTTCAACAACTCTTCTCATTATTAGTACATATAGTTGCATCTTCATCTGCATACTGCATATATAAAAAAATTTTGGCACGTGACGCAACAGCGTCACTGACGCATCCGCGTCATATGTGCCTTGGGAAGAGAAGGGAATTTTACAAAAAGTCATGCGAAAGCGTGGCTGGAGGCGTGCCTTTGGGACAAATACTCCCACGCGTCCGCGTCATGTGGAAAAATGGCCTCCCACGCGTCCGCGTCACCCACGTAAATGTGTGCCCCCAAAATCGACTTAAAAAGGGGTGTATGGCAGAATGTTAGGCTGGAATAGGGCTGGAACCATGCTAAAAGCATAAGCCCTACCACGAGAATGCGTGACCCACGCCTCCGCGTCATTTTTCGAAAAATAGCCTTTCACGCAATTGCGTCACCCACGCAAACGTGTCACCCTAAATTTTCGTCACCCACGCAAAATAAGTTTGTAACAGAAAGTTGCGAGAACGCGAGGCTGCTCTCGTGCCAATAGCACAATTCATATCACGCGAACGCGTGACCCACGCGTCCGCGTCACTTAGAAATCGCACCAACCGCACGACCGCATGCCCCACGCGCCCGCGTCACCTGTGCCGCACAACTTATCTAGATCAGCCGAATATCATATCTTTTCTTCCCAAATCCTAATTTTCCTTTTTTCCCTTCTTCTTTTTTTCTTCTTACTTCCTCCCCTCTTCATTCTTTCCCACTTCTTACTTATTCCCCCCCCCCCCCCCGTCTTTCTTTTTACCACTCATCATCAAGGTTCTTTTCTTTCCCTTTTCTCTCTTTACTTTTCTATTTATTATTTTTATTTTCTTCTTCTTTCTTCTTTTTTCTTTCATTATCTATGTTTTCTTTTTCTTTTTCTTTTTAACCCTTATTATTGGTGTTGGAAATCTATTTGGGTCTTTATTCTCTATATTTCGCTTCTGGATTGTTAAAGATTTGTTTGACAATTATATTACTTTTCATGGGATTGCTGGAATGTTCAAATTTCTTACTTTCAAAATCATATTTACCATGCATGCTATGTGTTTTTGAAAAAGCTCTTCTGGCATTGTGCACTATTTTTACAATTCTTTTATTCTACTACTCTAAATGCTTGCTTTTCACAAAATTCCTTTTATATTTTATTGATTAAATATAATTTTCAAATACAAACATATTGTTAGTTTGAAAGAGTTGATAATCTAACTTGGACATTTAATGCTTGATCTATGCTACTCATGCCTTTGCCGGCATGCCAATAAACATCTTGCATCTAATTGTCCTTACATGCACTTGTTATATTTCCATTGATGAACTTTCACATGTAGTCTTGACCATGTGTTAACGACATCCTTCTTTACCATGCATTGATTATCACATATCCAGCTCTCTTCCTTGCTCTAACCCTTGAAGTTTTAAAGTCCTTACTCTTTCCCTTTCAGGATGGCCACCAAGAAAGGAAAAGAGAAAGCTACTCCCAAACCACCAGCAAGGAGAGGAACAAAATGAGCATTAGTGGCAGAGCCATCTTCAACAGCGGTTAAACCTTCAACAAAACGAATCAAGAGGATCATCAAAGTCGATAATAAAGAGAAAGCCTTTCCAGCAAAGGACACTGCGCGGTTCACTAACCGCTACTGTGAGCAGATATTCCCCATTCTTGCAGAAAGGAACTATAACAATGAGCACCTTTTCATCCTCCCGACCCGAATTACTGAATTTATTGAGCCCCGCATTGAGCGAAGACAATGGGGATTCCTACAGAGACAGCCACGATAGGTTAATCTATCATGGGTAGTTGAATTCTACTCCAACTTTCACTCACCAACACTGCAGTTTGTCTATGTCCGTCAGAAGCAATTCCCCATCACAGAAGAGGCCATTCAAAAAGCTTTAGATCTTCCCCCTGCTCCAGAAGGATTGGAAGCATTTCAAGAAGCCGCACTCAAGCGCCAGACATACCAATTTGACTAGGATGCCGTTCTCAGAATTATCGCACAACCTGGCAGCAGATGGATTTACGGATACCATCGTTCCCGACCTAAGGGAATATCGGCTTCTGCACTTACCTTAGAAGCTCGAGTATGGGCACAGATTATGTCCCATTACATCTTTCCGAGCACTCATGAGTCCTCCTTCACTACAGACATGGCTGTTCTACTCTGGTGTATCATTACAGACCAGCCTCTAAACCTACCAAGACACATCCAGAATGCCATGGGACATGTGCAAATTGCGAGCAACTTACCATTTCCTGCCTTGGTTTCAAATCTAGTCACAGCAGCCAGAGTCTCCTACAGAGTTGGGGACACCAAAGCCATGCTTCCACGGAGTGATCAGTACGTCCCTAACGGAAAATATATCAGACCTCCAGCAGCCACTACCAGCCAACCTGCAGAACAGGCTGAAGACATTCCTCCTTTCACACAATAAGCACCTTCAACAAGTCAGCTGCTCTATCAGATATTAGAGAGGTTGGACCGGCAAGAATAGACAGCGAAGCTACAGGAGCGCCGCAACCAGCGCCGATTCAAATACCTCAAGAACCTACTCATAGGAAACCACAGACCTGACAAAGACCCAGACACTCCGAACTCCACTTCATTTACCAGCACAAGGAGCCATGACGGTCCCGACTGTGGAGATACTGCTACCAGCCCCCTTTATTCCTGACAGATGGCACCAAGGACGGTACCAAGCCTTAAGTGTGGGGAGGTCGGTCAGTACCTGACTTCCGGAGGTAACCTCTCTTCCCTAACATCAATAAAGTAGGATATTTAGTTATTTTTCCTTTGATTATGATAGGATAGATTATTTAATAATAGGTTATTTGCATGCATATTCTATTTGGTTGAAATATAATGAGTTTCTTTTTAAGACCTTATTTTTGAAAAATTTCACTAATTCAAATCAAAACTTTTTGTGTTAAATTTGTTTGAAGTTGTAATTGGAACATGGTTTTTGAGCTAAAGAACACACAACCCATGAGATTTTGAGCTTATTGATATGGTTACACTATTTAACCATAAACATTTTATTCTTGTGTGTTTACTTCTCTATGATTGTAATTTATATTTTGTTTCATCCTATATGTCCAATGTTTAATGTGTTATATGCATACATATGATTAAGGCCATTATTTGTTTAGCTCACTTATCCCAAATAAGCCTAACCTTTAAATTACCTTTGTTAGCCACTTTGAGCCTTTTAATCCCATATGTTCTATATTTTACCATATTACCAGCCTTAAGCGAAAAAACAATTAAATATCCCAATCGAATCTTTGGTTAGCTTAAGATAGAAATTGTGTGTTAATTGAGTATGGGAAGATTGTGGGAACAAGGGTTAACAAGGGAATGTGTCATGATAAAATAATGGGAATTTGTGTACCTACTCATGTGAAACTATAAAAATTAAAAATCCATGTGCATTGATAAGCTATGTTTATTTTAAAAAAAAAAAGAAAATCCAAAAATATTCAATAAATATATAAATAGATAAGGGGACAAAATTACCCCAATGCTAAGTTTAATTAAAGATCAATGCACATGTGATAAAAATTAAAAAGAAAATTTGATACATGAGTATGTAATGCAAAGTGAGAAATTATGGGTAGCTAGGCATGATTCTAGAGTTATATAGAGTATATGTATGTTAGGTGAAAGCTTAGGTTAATTAAAGATTCATATTTTAGCTCACTTAGCCTTATATATATACCCTTACCCTTATCTTAGCCCCATTACAACCTTGAAAAGACCTCATGATGTTTGCATTGGTACATTAAATATTGTTTATTGGTTAGGAAAAGAATAAAGTTTAGAAAGCATGATTAGAGAAAGATAGAGTGATTACCCTATACACTAGAGAGATTAGAGTGCACATACACCATCAGTGAGGGTTTAATGCTTAATCCTATGTTCCCTGCTTTTATGAGCTGTCTTCTTACAAGTTTACATGTTCTTACTGTATGACCTGAATTAGTGGAATTTGATTTATGTTTGTCTTAAAGAACTTATTTGCTTTTAACCAAGTAGACAAAATCATATAGTTGCATTCATATATATAGGATGCATTGCATTGCATGAGTCATACATTTTCCCTACTCATTTATTTTATCTCCTTGAACTAAGCATGAGGAAATGCTAATGTTTAAGTGTGGGGAAGTTGATAAACCATTATTTTATGATTTATATTGTGTTTAATTGAGTGGTTTTATCAAGTCTTCACCCACTTATTCATATGATTAGCATGATATTACAATTCCTTCCCAAAGTTGTTCTATAGTTGAAAACTTGCTTCCTAGAGATATTTTTATTGTGTATTTTAATTCTCTTTTATACCATTCGATGCCGTGATCCGTGTGTTAAGTGTTTCAGGTTTCATAGGGCAGGAATGGCTTAGAGAATGGAGAGGAAGCTTGCAAAAATGGAAGGAACACAAGAAATCAAAGAGATTACCAGCGAACACTGATGCAGACGCATGGCTCACGCGACCACACGAAATGGAGAAAATCGTAGTGACGCGTTCGCATGCCTGACGCGAACGCGTGGATTGAAATCTGCACGAATGACGCAACGCGTGGACGATGCATACGTGTGGCAAGGAAAAATGCTGGATGATGCGATCGCGTGAATGACGCGTATGCGTGACATGCGTGATCTGCAGAATTTACAGAAACCGCTAGGGGCGATTTTGGGCCGCGTTTTGACCCAGTATTTGTCCCAGTAACACAGACTAAAGCCGAGGAACATGAAGAGACTCGGATGAGATTCTCATTAGGATAGTTTTTAGTTTTTAGATCGAATTTTACTCCTCCTCTAGGTTTTCTCTCTACACATTCATAATTCTTAGAATTTTATTTGCTTTTGGATTTGGATATTGAGAAGAGTTGTTACCTCCACCAAGACTTCGTCATTCTATTTTGTTTTCTTACTTTTCACTGACTCTTTCATATCCTTAATCTGTCCAGAGTTACAATTGGATTATTTTTAGAGTTTATTAATACAAGAATTATTTTTATTTTTAATTGATCTTTTTTATTATTGTTTATCATGTCTTTCTTTATTTTCCATTTTAATTTTGTGAAGTTTACTTTCATAATAATGGAGTAGTTCCCCAACTTAATTGGGAGTTGATTAAAAGGAGAACCTTGAGTTGAAATACTCAAGAGTCAAATTGTAATTGGGTTTATGGTTGGTTGACTCTCTAGTCACTAATGCTAATCCTTCCCAAGGGAAATGATTAGAACTTGTGAATAGAAGTTGACTCCCAACTTACTTGACTTTCCTTTATTCAGTAAAGGATAACTAAGTGGAAACAACTACCAATTATCAATTGATCTTGAGAAAAATCCGACAAGGATAGAACTTCCAATTAATCTTCTCCCGGTCAAGATCTTTAATTAAATTACATAAATTCTCTTATTTATTTTCCTGTTCTCAAACTCAAAATTTCTTGGAAAACCTCTGACCAATAAGCAGCACTCTTTTGTCAACTTGTTGGGAGACGACCTGGGATTCATACTCTCAGTATTTTTATTCTAATTTTGTGACAACCCTTTTAAATTGATAAGCGGATTTTCACTGGTTAAGAACTGTACTTGCAACATATTTATTCCATTAAATTCTTAATCAGTTAATTTCCGCCTCCGTCACTCTCACCAATCCCATTCAACAAGTCGTAATCTTAATGGTTCAAGAGTTCTATGCTAATGCATGAATCACTAAGAACCATGACCAAAGTATGAACCCGGACCGGAAGAATTGGCTCAAAATGGTCCGAGGGAAATACTTAGATGTTAGTCCAGAAAATGTGAGATTGGCGTTCAACTTGCCAATCGTGAGAGGAGATTCTGATCCTTTCACTAGAAGAGTCAACTTTGATCAAAGGTTGGACCAAGTCCTCAAGGATATCTGTGTGGAAGGATCTCAATGGAAGAAAGATTCCAAAGGCAAGCCGGTTCAACTAAGAAGGCCGGACCTTAAGCCTATGGCTAGAGGATGGTTGGAGTTCATCCAACGCTCTATCACTCCTATTAGCAACCAATCCAAAGTAACTGTGGATCGGGCTATCATGATCCATAGTATCATGATTGGAGAGGAAGTGGAAGTTCATGAGATCATACCTCTAGAACTATACAAGGTGGTTGACAAGCCCTCCACTTTGGCAAGGTTAGCCTTTTCTCATCTCATTTGTGACCTACATAATTTAGCCGAAATTGTCATAGAGGAAGACATCCTCATTGAAGAGGACAAACCCATCAGTAAAAAGAGATGGAGCAAACAAGAGAGCCCATTCATGGACCTCAACAAGTGCATGAGGAAGTCCCTCATCAAGAAATCCCTGAGATGCCTCAAGGGATGCATTTTCCTCCACACAACTATTGGGAGCAACTCAACACCTCTTTAGGGGATTTGAGTTCCAATATGGAGCAACTAAGGGTGGAGCACCAAGAGCACTCCATTATCCTCCATGAAATAAGAGAGGACCAAAGAGCCATGAGGGAGGAGCAACAAAGGCAAGGAAGAGACATTGGGGAGCTTAAGCACTCCATAGGATCGTCAAGAGGAAGAACTAGCCGCCATCACTAAGGTGGACCCATTCTTTAATTTTCTTGTTATTTGTTTTTCTTTTTTTGTTCCTTATGCTTTATGTTTGGTCTATGTTTGTGTCTTTATTACATGATCATTAGTGTCTAGTGTCTATACCTTGAAGTTATGAATGTCCCATAAATCCTTCACCTTTCTTAAATGAAAAATGTTTCTAATTGCAAAAGAACAAGAAGTACATGAATTTCAAATTCTCTCTTGAAATTAGTTTAATTATTTTGATATGGTGGCAATACTTTTTGTTTTCTGAATGAATGCTTGAACAGTGCATATTTTTTGATAGTGAAATTTATGAATGTTAAAATTGTTGGCTCTTGAAAGAGTAATGAAAAAAGAGAAATGTTATTGATAATCTGAAAAATCATTAATTTACTCATATCTAGCACCAAAATGGGAGTTAAACGCCCAAACTGGCACAAAAGCTGGCGTTTAACTCCAAGAAGAGTCTCTACACGAAAATGCTTCATTGCTCAGCCCAAGCACACACCAAGTGGACCCGAAAGAGGATTTTTATGTCATTTACTCATATCTGTAAACCCTAGGCTACTAGTTTTCTATAAGTAGGACCTTTTACTATTGTATTATCATCTTTGGATTATTTTAGATCCTTTGATCATCTTTGGACATCTAGTTCTTAGATCATTGGGAGGCTGGCCATTCGGCCATGCCTAGACCTTGTTCTTATGTATTTTCAACGGTGGAGTTTCTACACACCATAGATTAAGGTGTGGAGCTCTGCTGTACCTCGAGTATTAATGCAATTACTATTGTTCTTCTATTCAATTCCACTTGTTCTTTGTCTAAGATATCACTTGTTCTTCAACTTGATGAATGTGATGATCCGTGACACTCATCATCATTCTCACCTATGAACGTGTGACTGACAACCACCTCCGTTCTACCTTCGATTGGGTGAATATCTCTTGGATTCCTGATACACGATGCATGGTTGATCGCCTGACAACCGAGTGCTCGCCTGACAAACGAGCCAGCCATTCCGTGAGATCAGAGTCTTCGTGGTATAGGCTAGAACTGATGGCGGCATTCAAGAGAATCCGGAAGGTCTAACCTTGTCTGTGGTATTCTGAGTAGGATTCAATGATTGGATGACTGTGATGTGCTTCAAACTTCTGAGGGCGGGGCGTTAGTGACAGACGCAAAAGAATCACTGGATTCTATTCCGGCCTGATTGAGAACCGACAGATGGATAGCCGTGCCGTGACAGGGTGCGTTGAACATTTCCACTGAGAGGATGGGAGGTAGCCACTGACAACGGTGAAACCCTTGCATAAGCTTGCCATGGAAAGGAGTAAGAAGGATTGGATGAAGACAGTAGGAAAGCAGAGAGACGGAAGGGACAGCATCTTCATACGCTTATCTGAAATTCCTACCAATGAATTACATAAGTATCTCTATCCTTATCTTTATAGTTTTATTCGTATATCACCATACCCATTTGAGTTTGCCTGACTGAGATTTACAAGGTGACCATAGCTTGCTTCATACCAACAATCTCTGTGGGATCGACCCTTACTCGCGTAAGGTTTATTACTTGGACGACCCAGTACACTTGCTGGTTAGTTGTGCGAAGTTGTGTTTATGTCATGGTAGTGAACACCAAGTTTTTGGTTTCATCACCGGGGATTATTTGAGTTGTGAAAAGTATTGATCACAATTTCGTGCACCAAGTTTTTGGCGCCGTTGCCGGGGATTGTTGAGTTTGGACAACTGACGGTTCATCTTGTTACTTAGATTAGGTATTTTTTTTCAGAGTTCTTGAGAATGAATTCTAGTGTTTCAAGGTGATGTTCTTATCATCACCAAAGCTGATTGATCTTCATCAATTTAGCTCTTGAATGCAATGTTCTGCTGAAGCTTGGTTGACCATGTCTAATTCCTTTAGACTGAAGCTTTAGACTAACATTGCATGATTCCTGGAATTCTCATTAAGAATTTTGATACCTTTATTTTCTTTTTCCACTTAATTTTCGAAAAATCAACAAAATTACAAAATTATAAAATCCAAAAATATTTTGAGTCTAGTGTTTCATTTTAAGTTTGGTGTCAATTGCATACATTCATTCATGTGTCCTAAGGATCTTCAAGTAATTCTTGATGATTTCTTACTATGATCTTTGAATTCTCTTGACTTGAGTGTTTATGTGTCTCATATGCATTATCATTAGTGTCAGTAGTATACAAACTGCTAAGTTTGGTGTCTTGCATGCATTGTTATTTGATTTTAGTTGTATTTTGATTTTTCCTTATTATTAAAAATCCAAAAATATTTTTAATTTGTGTCTTCTCAAGTCAATAATACAGAGAATTGAAGATTCAGAACATACTGCAGAGAAATTATACAGAAAAAGCTGGGCGTTCAAAACGCCCAGTGAAGAAGGACAGACTGGCGTTTAAACGCCAGCCAGGGTACCTGGTTGGGCGTTTAACGCCCAAAAAAGTAGTGTTTTGGGCGTTAAACACCAGAATGTGCACCATTCTGGGCGTTTAACGCCAGGGTGGCACAAGAGGGAAGATTCTGTTTTTCAATGCAATTTTTTTCAAGTTTGCAAAATTTTTCAAAATCAAATCTTTTTCAAATCATATCTTTTCAATCAAATCTTTTTCAAAATCAATTTCTTTCTATTTTCAAAGATACTTGCTATCAATTAATGATTTGACTCAACATTTAAAGTATGTTGCCTTTTTTGTTGAGAAAGGTTTAATGTTTGAATCATATCTTTTCTTGATAGTCAAGTCATTAATTTTCAAAATCAAATCTTTTAAAATGTTTTTCAAATCATATCTTCTCAATCACATTTTTTTTAAAATCAATCATATCTTCTTAACCACATCTTTTTCAAAATAGTTTTCAATCAAATCTTTTTGATTTCTAATTTCAAAATCTTTTTCAAAAATCACTTGATCTCTTTCCCACTCATGGTTTTCGAAAATTAATTAGTGTTTTTCAAAAATGTTTTCAAAATCTTTTCCTTAATTTTCGAAAATTACTCCCCTTCTTCTCACATCTTTCTATTTATGGACTAACACTATTCCTTAATGCAAAATTCGAACTTCATCTTCTTTGATAAGTTCGAATTTTCTACTTCTGCCTTCCATTTTTCTTTTCCTCTGTGACATAGAGGATTCCACATTTTCTTGTTCTCTTCTCTTTCTTATGAGCAGGAGCAAAGACAAAAGCATTCTTGTTGAGGCTGATCCTGAACCTGAAAGGACCTTGAAGCAAAAACTGAGAGAAGCTAAGGCACAACTCTCTGTAGAGGACCTAACCGAATTCTTCAAAGAAGAAGAACTCATGGCAGCCGAAAACAACAATGCCAACAATGCAAGGAAGGTGCTGGGTGACTTTACTGCACCTACTCCCGACTTCTATGGGAGAAGCATCTCTATCCCTGCCATTGGAGCAAACAACTTTGAGCTTAAGCCTCAATTAGTTTCTCTAATGCAACAGAATTGCAAGTTCCATGGACTTCCATTGGAAGATCCTCATCAGTTTTTAGCTGAATTCTTGCAAATCTGTGACACTGTCAAGACTAATGGGGTTGACCCTGAGGTCTACAGACTCATGCTATTCCCTTTTGCTGTAAGAGACAGAGCTAGAACATGGTTGGACTCTCAACCTAAAGAAAGCCTGGACTCTTGGGAAAAGCTAGTCAATGCCTTCTTGGCAAAGTTCTTTCCACCTCAAAAATTGAGTAAGCTTAGAGTGGAAGTCCAAACCTTCAGACAGAAGGAAGGAGAATACCTCTATGAAGCTTGGGAAAGATACAAACAATTAATCAGAAAGTGTCCTTCTGATATGCTTTCTGAATGGAGCATCATAGGTATTTTCTATGATGGTCTCTCTGAACTATCCAAAATGTCTTTGGATAGCTCTGCTGGAGGCTCTCTTCATCTGAAGAAGACGCCTACAGAAGCTCAAGAGCTAATTGAAATGGTTGCAAATAACCAATTGATGTACACTTCTGAAAGAAATCCTGTGAACAATGGGACTAGTCAGAAGAAAGGAGTTCTAGAGATTGACACTCTGAATGCCATATTGGCTCAGAATAAAATATTGACTCAACAAGTCAATATGATTTCTCAAAGTCTGTCTGGAATGCAAAATGCACCAAGCAGTACTAAGGAAGCTTCATCTGAGGAAGAAGCTTATGATCCTGAGAACCCTTCAATGGAAGAGGTGAATTACATGGGAGAACCCTATGGAAACACCTATAATCCTTCATGGAGAAATCATCCAAATTTTTCACGGAAGGATCAACAGAGACCTCAACAAGGTTTCAACAATAATAATGGTGGAAGAAACAGGTTTAGCAATAGCAAGCCTTTTCCATCATCTTCTCAGCAATAGACAGAGAGTTCTAAGCAGAATACCTCTGACTTAGCAACCATGGTCTCTGATCTAATCAAAACCACTCAAAGTTTCATGACTGAAACAAGGTCCTCCATTAGAAACTTGGAGGCACAAGTGGGTCAGCTGAGCAAGAAAATTACTGAACTCCCTCCTAGTACTCTCCCAAGCAATACAGAAGAAAATCCAAAAGGAGAATGCAAGGCCATCAATATGGCCGAATTTTGGGAGGGAGGAGAGGCAGTGAACGCCACTGAGGAAGACCTCAATGGACGTCCACTGGCCTCCAATGAGTTTCCCAATGAGGAACCATGGGAATCAGAGGCTCAAAATGAGACCATAGAGATTCCATTGGACTTACTTCTACCATTCATGAGCTCTGATGAGTATTCTTCCTCTGAAGAGGATGAGTACGTCACTGAAGAGCAAGTTGCTAAATACCTTGGAGCAATCATGAAGCTAGATGACAAGTTATTTGGAAATGAGACTTGGGAGGATGAACCCCCTTTGCTCACCAAAGAACTAGATGACTTGTCTAGGCAGAAATTACCTCAAAAGAGACAAGATCCTGGGAAGTTTTCAATACCTTGTACCATAGGCACCATGACCCTCAAGAAGGCCTTGTGTGACCTAGGGTCAAGTGTAAACCTCATGCCTCTCTCTGTAATGGAGAAGCTAGGGATCTTTGAGGTGCAAGCTGCAAAAATCTCACTAGAGATGTGGTGTACGAATTTGTGATTCGCACAACTAACCAGCAAGTGCACTGGGTCGTCCAAGTAATACCTTACGTGAGTAAGGGTCGATCCCACGGAGATTATTGGTATGAAGCAATCAATGTTTATTTTATTGATCTTAGTCAGGAGGTCAATAAGGTGATTTGGATTTAATTGTAAGAAGTCAAAGTATTTAAAATTGTAAGTTAAAATAATAGAGAATAATAGCGTTACTTGTTGTGCAATAATGGGGAATATGTTGGAGTTTTGGAGATGCTTTGTCCTCTGAATTCCTGCAATGTAATATTTAACTCAATTATTTGTAAAGCACGTCTACGGCAAGCTGCATGTAGGGCGTCACCATTGTCAGTGGCTACTTCCCATCCTCTCAGTGAAAACGTTCCTATGCTCTGTCACAGCACGGCTAATCATCTGTCGGTTCTCAATCAGGTTGGAATAGAATCCATTGATTCTTTTGCGTCTGTCACTAACGCCCAGCCTTCAGGAGTTTGAAACTCGTCACAGTCATTCAATCCCAGAATCCTACTCGGAATACCACAGACAAGGTTTAGACTTTCCGGATTCTCATGAATGCCGCCATCAATCCGGCTTATACCGCGAAGATTCTGTTGGGGAATCTAAGAGAAGTTCATTCAGTCTGATGTAGAATGGAGGTGTTTGTCAGACACACATTCATAGATTGAAGGAGGTGATGAGTGTCACGGATCATCACCTCTTTCACAGTTAAGCGCGAATAAACATCTTAGATCGGACCATACACACGTTTGAGTGAAATAGAAACAATTGCATTAATTCATCGAGACGCTGCAGAGCTCCTCACCCCCAACAATGGAGTTTAGAGACTCATGCCGTCAAAAAGTATGTAATTCAGATCTGAAAATGTCATGAGGTACAAGATAAGTCTCTAAAAGTTGTTTAAATAGTAAACTAGTAAGCTAGGTTTACAGAAAATGAGTAAACTAAGATAATTGGTGCAGAAATCCACTTCTGGGGCCCACTTGGTGTGTGCTGGGGCTGAGACTAAAGCTATCCACGAGTAGAGGCCTTTCTTGGCGTTAAACTCCAGGTTATGACGTGTTTTGGGCGTTCAACTCCGGATCATGACGTTTTTCTGGCGTTTAACTCCAGACAGCAGCATGAACTTGGCGTTCAACGCCAAGTTACGTCGTCTATCTTCGCACAAAGTATGGACTATTATATATTGCTGGAAAGCCCTGGATGTCTACTTTCCAAAGCCGTTGAGAGCGCACCAATTGGACTCCTGTAGCTCCAGAAAATTCATTCCGAGTGCAGGGATGTCAGGATCCAACAGCATCAGCAGTCATTTTTCAGCCTAACTCAGATTTTTGCTCAACTCCCTCAATTTCAGCCAGAAAATACCTGAAATCACAGAAAAACACACAAACTCATAGTAAAGTCCAGAAATATGATTTTTGCCTAAAAACTAATATTATTCTACTAAAAATTAACTGAAACATGCTAAAATCTACATGAAATTACTCCCAAAAAGCGTATAAAATATCCGCTCATCACAACACCAAACTTAAACTGTTGCTTGTCCTCAAGCAACTAGATAAATAAAATAGGTTTTAACAGAAATAAAGAAGTAATAATATTCCAGAGTTTTAAATGAAGGTCAGATTCTTATTAGATGAGCGGGACTTGTAGCTTTTTGTCTCTGAACAGTTTTGGCATCTCCCTGTATCTTTTGAATTTCAGAATGATTGGCATCCTTAGGAACTCAGAATTCAGATAGTATTATTGACTCTCCTAGTGTAGTATGTTGATTCTTGAACACAGTTATTTTATGAGTCTTGGCCGTGGCCCTAAGCACTTTGTTTTCCAGTATTACCACCGGATACATAAATGCCACAGACACATGACTGGGTGAACCTTTTCAGATTGTGACTTAGCTTTGCTAGAGTCCCCAGTCAGAGGTATCCAGAGCTCTTAAGCACACTCTGTTTGCCTTGGATCACGACTTTAACCACTCAGTCTCAAGTTTTCAATCTTGAACCTGCATGCCACAAGCACATGGTTAGGGACAGCTTGGTTTAGCCGCTTAGGCCTGGATTTTATTTCCTTGGGCCCTCCTATCCATTGATGCTCAAAGCCTTGGATCCTTTTTACTCTTAACTAGGGCTCATGGCTTGTTTTTTTTTTTTTTTTGACTGCTTTTTCTTGCTTCAAGAATCAATTTTATAATTTTTCAGATCATCAATAATATTTTTCGTGTTCCTCATCCTTTCAGGAGCCAATATTCATCAAATTCAAAGTACATATTATGCACTGTTCAAGCATTCATTCAGAGAACAAAAAGTATTGCCACCACATATGATTAATTATAATTTTTATTATAAAAACTCGAAAAATATAGATTACTTCTTTATTCTAAAAAAAATTTACTACTTTATTTATGCCTGATGATGATGAGAAAAATAAATTATAGCTTAATTGGAAATAAAATCAAAATAGACATCCTAATTACTACTAAATATCTCCTAAGGTGAATTTTTATACTAATACTATCACTAAGCTAAAGCAGAAAAATTGGAACTCAGCAACCTGTTGTTTTGAGGAGTAGGTGTTCCTCTAATCTGTGGGGTGTTGTTCAAGGATTAATTTTTGGCGCTTCAGCTCCCTTAGATCACGCCCTTGCTCCTCTTGTTCCTTGAGCAGTTTGCAAATCATGCTACTTTGATTATTCTGTTCTTCCTTTATTTGGTCCATAGCTTCTTGTAATCTGGAAATAGAAGCCTCAAGATGTTCCCAATATTCAAATTGGGGCAGTTCTGGGAGGGCTTCTTGTGCTCTCCTCTTGGTTGAATCATCTTGTTGCTGTTGTCTGACCATTGATATTCCAGTAATGGGCTTTTCAATTAGGATATATTCAGTTATTCCCATCTTTACTCCAGCATCTTTGCAAAGCATAGAAATTAGGCTTGGATAAGCCAATTTGGCGTCCTTAGAATTCCTGTTTGCTATTTTATATAGCTCACAGGAGATCAGCTGATGGACTTCCACTTCTTTTCCCAAGATGATGCAGTGAATCATTACTGCTCTTTTAATAGTGACCTCAGAGCGGTTGCTGGTGGGCAGTATGGAACGCCCTACAAAATCCAGCCAACCTCTGGCTACTGGTTTCAGATCTTCCCTTTTGAGTTGAACTGGGATGCTAGTCGTGCTGGTGGTCCACTTGGCTCCAGGGATGCATATGTCCTCAAGAACCTTGTCCAGCCCTTTATTGACCCTCATCATTCTCCTATTAAAGGAGTCTGGGTCATCTTTCAGTTGGGGGAGCTTAAATATCTCCCTGATCTTGTCAGAATTGGTATGAATGATCTTTCCTCTGACTACAGTCCGATGGTCAAAGAGAGCAGCTCCAATTATTCTTTGCCTTTCTGTCTGCCATAGATTAGCATAAAATTCCTGAACCATGTTCCTTCCCACTTTCGTTTCAGGATTGGCCAGAATTTCCCAATTCCTGTTTCGAATTTGCTCTTGGATCTCCGGATATTCATCTTCTTTCAGATCAAATCTGACTTCCGGGATCACAGATCTGTGACTCATTATCTTGTAGTAATGGTCTGAATGTTCTTTAGTTAAGAACTTCCCTTGATTCCAAAGTGGCTTTGGAGTACTTTCTTTCTTGCCTCTTGGGTTGGGTTATTTTCCTTTAGGAGCCATGATCTTTAGTGGGTATGTTTTTGTGATCACGGATAAAACACACCAAACTTAGAGCTTTGCTTGTCCTCAAGCAAAAGAGAAGAAAGACGAGGGATAGAAGGAGAGCAAGTGTTGGATGGTGATGATGAGGAGGGCGCCGAATACAATATATAGGGAGGGGGTGGGAAATTTTCGAAAAATAAGAAAGAGATAAGATAGAAGATATGATTTTAAAAGATATGATCAGAAAAAGATATAATTTTAAAAAGAAAAAGATATGAATCATAATTTAAAAGATAAATTTGAAATTTTTAATTTTTTTGAAAAAAAAAAGATTTTAAAACGAAAATTAAGTGTTGAAAACAAATTTGAAAAGATGATGGATTGGATTGGAAAGCCATTTGTTTTTTTGGGTTAAGATATATCTAAAACATTTGCAACATGGGATTTTAGAAATTAGGATAAAAACTTTTTGGAATTGAAAGTGATAATTTGAAATATGTTTATGCAAGAAATCATGAATTGAAACATAAAAATTTTGAAAAATTATAAAGAAAAACGAATTTGTACCTTCTCCCCCCATCCTGGCGTTAAACGCCCACATGGTGCATGTTTTGGGCGTTTAACGCCCACATGTTGCTTCTCCTGGGCGTTCAACGCCCATCTGGTGCTTCTTTCTGGCGTTGAACGCCAGGAAGTCCTTTGTCACTGGGCGTTTTTCTGAACGCCCAGGATGCTAGCAGACTGGCGTTAAACGCCCAGAAGGTGCATCTTTCTGGCGTTTAACGCCCAGAAGATGCTCCTTTCTGGCGTTTAACGCCCAGAAGGCTACCCTTACTGGCGTTAAACGCCCAGTGGGTGCTTCTTTTGGGCGTTTAACGCCCAAAGTATTTCTTACTGGCTTTTTCAAGCCAGTGAGCTTCCAAATTTCCCTGTAACTCTGTGACTTCAATCAATTGCTATTTCACCTTTGAAGATACTCGGACTCAAACCTGTAAAGAAAAGAAAATTTATTTAATTAGTAAATAAACTTTGCAAATGGCTGGGTTGCCTCCCAGCAAGCGCTTCTTTAATGTCATTAGCTGGACTGTCACTGATCTTCAATGAAGTCTCAGTCTTGAGCATTCTTGCTCGAAATTATCTTCAAGATAGTGTTTGACTCTTTGTCCATTAACAATGAACTTTTTGTTAGAGTCACTATCCTGAAGTTCTATGTATCCATATGGTGATACGCTTGTGATTACATATGGACCTCTCCACCGGGATTTTAGTTTCCCAGGGAGTAATTTGAGCCTAGAATTGAATAGCAGAACTTTCTGCCCTGGTTTAAAGACTCTGGATGACAATTTCTTATCATGCCATCTTTTTGCTTTCTCTTTGTAAATTTTTGCATTCTCGAAAGCATTGAGTCTAAATTCCTCTAGCTCATTTAACTGGAGCAATCGTCTTTCTCCAGCTAACTTGGCATCAAGGTTCAGGAATCTGGTTGCCCAGTAGGCCTTGTGTTCCAGTTCCACTGACAAGTGACACGCTTTTCCATACACGAGCTGGTATGGAGAGGTCCCTATAGGGGTCTTGAATGCTGTTCTGTATGCCCATAGAGCATCATCCAAGCTTCTTGCCCAATCCTTTCTACGGTTAATTACAGTCCGTTCCAGGATTCTTTTAAGTTCTCTATTTGAGACTTCAGCTTGCCATTGGGTGATATGGAGTAGCTACCCTGTGGTTGACCCCATAACGTACCAGAGCAGAGTAAAGCTGTTTATTACAGAAATGAGTGTCCCCATCACTGATTAACACTCTAGGGATACCAAATCTGCTGAAGATATGTTTCTGGAGGAATTTTAACACTGTTTTAGTGTCATTAGTGGGTGTTGCAATAGCCTCCACCCATTTGGATACATAATCCACTGCCACCAGAATATAAGTGTTTGAGTATGATGGTGGGAAAGGTCCCATGAAGTCAATGCCCCATACATCAAACAACTCAATCTCCAAGATTCCTTGTTGAGGCATGGCATAACTGTGAGGTAGGTTGCCTGATCTTTGGCAACTATCACAGTTAAGCACAAACGCTCGGGAATCTTTATAGAGAGTAGGCCAGTAGAAGCCACTTTGGAGGACTCTTGTGGCTGTTCGTTCACTTCCAAAATGTCCTCCATACTGTGATCCATGGCAATGCCAAAGGATCTTCTGTGCTTCTTCTTTAGGCACACATCTACGGATTACTCCATCTGCACATCTCTTAAAGAGATATGGTTCATCCCAAAGATAGTACTTTGCATCTGTGATTAATTTCTTTGATTGCACCCTACTGTACTCTTTGGGTATGAATCTCACTGCCTTGTAGTTTGCAATGTCTGCAAACCATGGCACTTCCTGGATGGCAAACAATTGCTCATCTGGAAAGGTTTCAGAGATCTCAGTGAGAGGGAGGGACGCCCCTTCTACTGGTTCTATTCGGGACAGGTGATCTGCTACTTGATTCTCTGTCCCTTTTCTGTCTCTTATTTCTATATCAAACTCTTGCAGAAGCAACACCCATCTGATGAGTCTGGGTTTTGAATCCTGCTTTGTGAGTAGATATTTAAGAGCAGCATGATCAGTGTACACAATCACTTTTGATCCTACTAAATAGGATCTGAATTTGTCAATGGCGTAAACCACGGCTAGTAGCTCTTTTTCTGTGGTTGTGTAATTCTTCTGTGCATCATTTAGAACACGGCTGGCATAGTAAATGACGTGTAGAAGCTTGTCATGCCTTTGTCCCAACACTGCACCAATGGCATGGTCACTGGCATCACACATCAATTCAAATGGTAATGTCCAGTCTGGTGCAGAGATTATTGGTGCTGTAACCAATTTAGCTTTCAGAGTCTCAAATGCCTGCAGACACTCTTTATCAAAGATAAATGGCGTGTCAGCAGCTAGCAGGTTGCTTAGAGGTTTGGCGATTTTTGAAAAATCCTTTATAAACCTCCTATAGAATCCTGCATGCCCCAGAAAGCTTCTGATTGCCTTAACATTAGCAGGTGGTGGTAATTTTTCAATTACTTCTACCTTAGCTTGATCCACCTCTATTCCTTTGTTCGAAATTTTGTGCCCAAGGACAATTCCTTCAGTCACCATAAAGTGACATTTTTTCCAGTTTAAAACCAGGTTAGTCTCTTGGCATCTTTTCAGAACAAGTGCTAAATGGTTAAGGCAGGAGCTGAATGAGTCTCCAAATACTGAGAAGTCATCCATGAAGACTTCCAGGAATTTTTCCACCATATCAGAGAAAATTGAGAGCATGCACCTCTGAAAGGTTGCAGGTGCATTGCACAGGCCAAATGGCATCCTTCTGTAAGCAAATACTCCAGATGGACATGTGAATGCCGTTTTCTCCTGATCCTGGGGATCTACTGCAATTTGATTATAACCTGAATATCCATCCAGGAAGCAGTAGTATTCATGACCTGCTAGTCTTTCTAGCATCTGGTCTATGAATGGTAAAGGAAAATGATCCTTTCTGGTGGCTGTATTGAGCCTTCTATGATCAATGCACATACGCCACCCTGTAACTGTTCTTGTAGGAACCAGTTCATTTTTTTCATTATGAACCACTGTCATGCCTCCTTTCTTAGGGACAACTTGGACAGGGCTCACCCAGGGGCTGTCAGAAATAGGATAAATAATCCCAGCCTCTAGTAATTTAGTGACCTCTTTCTGCACCACTTCTTTCATAGCTGGATTCAGCCGCCTTTGTGGTTGGACCACTGGCTTGGCGTCATCCTCCAGCAAGATTTTGTGCATCCATCTGGCTGGGCTAATGCCCTTAAGATCACTAATGGACCACCCAAGAGCTGTCTTGTGCGTCCTTAGCACTTGAATTAGTGCTTCCTCTTCCTGTGGCTCTAAGGTAGAGCTTATAATTACAGGAAAGGTATCACCTTCTCCCAGAAATGCATATTTCAGGGATGGTGGTAATGGTTCGAGTTCGGGTTTTGGAGGTTTCTCCTCTTCTTGAGGGATTTTCAGAGGTTCTATTATCTTCTCTGATTCCTCCAAATCAGACTGAACATCTTTAAAGATGTCCTCTAGCTCTGATTCGAGACTCTCAGCTATATTGACCTCTCTTACCAGAGAGTCAATAATATCAACACTCATGCAGTCATTTGGGGTGTCTGGATGTTGCATGGCTTTGACAACATTCAACTTAAACTCCTCCTCATTGACTCTCAAGGTTACTTCCCCCTTTTGGACATCAATGAGGGTTCGGCCAGTTGCTAGGAAGGGTCTTCCTAGAATGAGAGTTGCACTCTTGTGCTCCTCCATTTCCAGCACCACAAAGTCAGTAGGGAAGGCGAATGGCCCAACCTTGACAATCATGTCTTCAATCACTCCTGATGGGTATTTAATGGAGCCATCAGCAAGTTGAAGACATATCCTGGTTGGTTTGATTTCTTCAGTTAAACCAAGCTTTCTGATAGTAGATGCAGGTATTAGGTTGATACTTGCCCCAAGATCACATAAAGCTTGCTTGGTACAAGTACCCTCTAATGTGCATGGTATCATAAAGCTCCCAGGATCTTTAAGCTTCTCAGGTAAGCTTTTCAGAATGACTGCAATGCATTCTTCAGTGAGGTAAACTTTTTCAGTCTCCCTCCAGTCCTTCTTATGACTTAAGATCTCTTTCATGAACTTAGCATAAGAGGGTATTTGCTCAAGTGCTTCTGCAAACGGAATCTTTATTTCAAGAGTACTGAGATAGTCTGCAAAGCGGGCAAATTGCTTATCCTGTTCCGCTTGGCGGAGTTTTTGAGGATAAGGCATTTTGGCTTTGTATTCCTCAACCTTAGTTGCTGCAGGTTTACTACCTACAGAAGTGGGTTGGGAAGCCTTTTTAGAAGGGTTGTTATCAGCACTTATATGTGACTGATCACTCACTGGCATTTGAATGCCAGGGGTGGAAGCTGGAGTGGCGTTAGACGCCACTTCCTTGTTGGTTACTGGCGTTTGAACGCCAGAACCATGTTCCCTTTGGGCGTTCAACGCCGGGTTCATGCTTGTTTCTGGCGTTGAACGCCAGGAATGAGCATGGTCTGGGCGTTCAGTGCCAGTATCATTCCTCTCTGGGCTCTGATTGTCCTCAGAGGGATTTTGAGTAGACATCTGTTCATTTCTTGGCTTTCTGTTGTCTTGAAGTGAGGTATTTAATGTTTTCCCACTTCTTAATTGAACTGCTTGGCATTCTTCTGCTATTTGTTTTGACAGTTGCTTTTCTGTCTGCTTTAATTGCACTTCCATATTCCTGTTAGCCATTCTTGTTTCCTGTAATATTTCCTTGAATTCGGCTAGCTGCTGAGTTAGAAAGTCCAATTGTTGATTAATTTCATTAGCCTGATCCACCGGACTGAGTTCTGCAGTTACTGTTTTAGCTTCTTCTTTCATGGAAGATTCACTGCTTAGGTACAGATGCTGATTTCTTGCAACTGTATCAATGAGCTCTTGAGCTTCTTCAATTGTTTTTCTCATATGTATAGATCCACCAGCTGAGTGGTCTAGATAAATTTGAGCTTTTTCTGTAAGCCCATAGTAAAAGATGTCTAATTGCACCCATTCTGAAAACATTTCAGAGGGGCATTTTCTTAGCATCTCTCTGTATCTCTCCCAGGCATCATAAAGGGATTCATTATCTCCTTGTTTGAAGCCTTGGATGCTTAGCCTTAGCTGTGTCATCCGTTTTGGAGGGAAATAGTGATTCAGGAATTTTTCTGACAGCTGTTTCCATGTTTTTATGCTGTTCTTAGGTTGGTTATTTAACCACCTCTTAGCTTGATCTTTTACAGCAAATGGGAACAGTAATAATCTGTAGACATCCTGATCTACTTCCTTATCATGTACTGTATCAGCAATTTGCAAAAATTGTGCCAGAAATTCTGTAGGTTCTTCATGTGGAAGACCAGAGTACTGGCAGTTTTGCTGCACCATGATAATGAGCTGAGGATTCAGCTCGAAGTTACTAACTCCAATGGAGGGTATGCAGATACTACTCCCATATGAAGCAGTAGTGGGGTTAGCATATGACCCCAGAGTCCTCCTGGACTGATCATTCCCATTTAATTCCATAATGGAATAAAAGAGATGATATGTATGTCGCTATTATTTATTTTATAGTAGTGGAATAAATAAAAATGGAATATATAAAAAGAAGTTCAAAATAATTTTTTTTTTTGAGTATTTTTTCGAAAAAAAATTGAAATTAAAATCTGAAATTTATATAAAAATTTCGAAAAAGTGGTTCAAAATTTGTTAGAAAATAAAAAAAATTTTTGAATTTTGAATTTTATGATGAAAGAGAAAAACACACAAAAGACACAAGACTTAAAATTTTTAGATCTAGTGCTCCTTATTTTCGAAAATTTTTGGAGGGAAAACACCAAGGAACACCAAACTTAAAAATTTTAAGATCAAGACACAAGAAAAACTCAAGAACACCTTGAAGATTCACAAGAACACCAAGAACAAAAGAAAGAACACCAAACTTAAAATTTTTAGAAAATCAAAATAAATTTTCGAAATTTATGAAAAGATTTAACACGAAAACACCAAACTTAAAGTTTGGCACAAGATTAAATCAAAGAAAAATTATTTTTTGAAAAAGATTTCCAAAAGTATTGGTGCTCCCTTATCTAGAATATAAACCAATATTCTAGCCAAATGGGCAGAAAAGGTAACAATTGTTCTGAATGGGTATATTCTTTTTAGAAGACTAATGCTTTGGATTAGTACAAGAAAAACAAGAAAAGACACAGAACAAGAAAAACTCAAGATCAAACAAGAAAAATAAACAAGAACAACTTGAAGATCAATGAAGAACAAAGAACACAAGTCGAAAATTTTGAGAAAAATATAAAATATGCAATTAACACCAAACTTAGAACAAGACACTAAACTCACGAAAATTAACAATTAATTAAGAAAAATAATATTTTTGAAAGGAAATTTTTGAGAAGAAACTATCCTATCAAAATTTGATGACTCTATAACAACAAAAATAAATTATTCCTAATCTAAGAAATAAAATAAGCCTTCAATTGTTCAAACTCAATAATCCCCGGCAACGGCGCCAAAAACTTGGTGTACGAATTTGTGATTCGCACAACTAACCAGCAAGTGCACTGGGTCGTCCAAGTAATACCTTACGTGAGTAAGGGTCGATCCCACGGAGATTATTGGTATGAAGCAATCAATGTTTATTTTATTGATCTTAGTCAGGAGGTCAATAAGGTGATTTGGATTTAATTGTAAGAAGTCAAAGTATTTAAAATTGTAAGTTAAAATAATAGAGAATAATAGCGTTACTTGTTGTGCAGTAATGGGGAATATGTTGGAGTTTTGGAGATGATTTGTCCTCTGAATTCCTGCAATGTAATATTTAACTCAATTATTTGTAAAGCACGTCTACGGCAAGCTGCATGTAGGGCGTCACCATTGTCAGTGGCTACTTCCCATCCTCTCAGTGAAAACGTTCCTATGCTCTGTCACAGCACGGCTAATCATCTGTCGGTTCTCAATCAGGTTGGAATAGAATCCATTGATTCTTTTGCGTCTGTCACTAACGCCCAGCCTTCAGGAGTTTGAAGCTCGTCACAGTCATTCAATCCCAGAATCCTACTCGGAATACCACAGACAAGGTTTAGACTTTCCGGATTCTCATGAATGCCGCCATCAATCCGGCTTATACCGCGAAGATTCTGTTGGGGAATCTAAGAGAAGTTCATTCAGTCTGATGTAGAACGGAGGTGTTTGTCAGACACACATTTATAGATTGAAGGAGGTGATGAGTGTCACGGATCATCACCTCTTTCACAGTTAAGCGCGAATAAACATCTTAGATCGGACCATACACACGTTTGAGTGAAATAGAAACAATTGCATTAATTCATCGAGACGCTGCAGAGCTCCTCACCCCCAACAATGGAGTTTAGAGACTCATGCCGTCAAAAAGTATGTAATTCAGATCTGAAAATGTCATGAGGTACAAGATAAGTCTCTAAAAGTTGTTTAAATAGTAAACTAGTAAGCTAGGTTTACAGAAAATGAGTAAACTAAGATAATTGGTGCAGAAATCCACTTCTGGGGCCCACTTGGTGTGTGCTGGGACTGAGACTAAAGCTATCCACGAGTAGAGGCCTTTCTTGGCGTTAACCTCCAGGTTATGACGTGTTTTGGGCGTTCAACTCCGGATCATGACGTTTTTCTGGCGTTTAACTCCAGACAGCAGCATGAACTTGGCGTTCAACGCCAAGTTACGTCGTCTATCTTCGAACAAAGTATGAACTATTATATATTGCTGGAAAGCCCTGGATGTCTACTTTCCAACGCCATTGAGAGCGCGCCAATTGGACTCCTGTAGCTCCAGAAAATCCATTCCGAGTGCAGGGAGGTCAGGATCCAACAGCATCAGCAGTCCTTTTTCAGCCTAACTCAGATTTTTGCTCAACTCCCTCAATTTCCGCCAGAAAATACCTGAAATCACAGAAAAACACACAAACTCATAGTAAAGTCCAGAAATATGATTTTTGCCTAAAAACTAATATTATTCTACTAAAAATTAACTGAAACATGCTAAAATCTACATGAAATTACTCCCAAAAAGCGTATAAAATATCCGCTCATCAAGATGGCATACAACTCAAGAAAACAAGCTTATGGACTTGTAGAGGATGTTCTGGTAAAGGTTGAAGACCATTACATCCCTACTGATTTCATAGTCCTAGAGACTGGGAAGTGCATGGATGAATCCATCATCCTTGGCAGACCCTTTCTAGCCACAGCAAGGGCTGTGATTGATGTTGATAGAGGAGAGTTGATCATTCAAGTGGATGAAGAATCCTTGGTGTTTAAGGCCCAAGGATATCCCTCTGTCACCATGGGGAGGAAGCATGAAGAGCTCCTCTCAAATCAGAGCCAAACATAGCCCCCACAGTCAAACTCTAAGTTTAGTGTTGGGAGGCCACAACCAAACTCTAAGTTTGGTGTTGAACCCCCACATTCAAACTCTAAGTTTGGTGTTGGGAGGTTCCAACATTGCTCTGAGCATCTCTGAGGCTCCATGAGAGTCCTCTGTCAAGCTAATGACATTAAAGAAGCGCTTGTTGGGAGGCAACCCAATGTTTTATAATTAACTATTTTCTTTTGTTATTTTATGTTTTTTGTAGGTTGATGATCATGAGAAGTCACAAAATCAATGAAAAAAAGCAAAAACAGAATGAAAAACAGAAAGAAAAATAGTACACCCTGGAGGAAGAACCTACTGGCGTTTAAACGCCAGTCAGGCTAGCAGATGGGCGTTTAACGCCCAGTCTGGCACCATTCTGGGCGTTTAACGCCAGAAAGGGGCACCAGACTGGCGTTAAACGCCAGAAAAGGGCAAGAAGCTGGCGTTAAACGCCAGAAATGGGCACCAGCCCGGTGTTTAACGCCAGAAATGGCTAAAAACGCAATTTTGCTTGCCATTTGGTGCAGGGATGACTTTTCCTTGACACCTCAGGATCTTTGGACCCCACAGGATCCCCACCTACCCCACCACTCTCTCTCTCTTCTTCAACCATTCACCAATCACCTCAACACCTCTTCCCCAAAAACCCTTCACCTATCAAATCCCATCCTTCTCTTCACCACTCACATCCATCCTTCATAAAACCCCACCTACCCCACCATTCAAATTCAAACCACTTTCCCACCCAAACCCACCCTCAATTGACCGAACCCTACCCTCCCTCCTCTCCTATATAAACCCATCTCCACTCCTTCATTTTCACACAACCTAAACACCACTTCTTCCCCTTTTGGCCGAACACAAAGCCATTCCCTTCTTCCTCATTTCTTCTTCTTCTACTCTCTTCTTTCTTCTTTTGCTCGAGGACGAGCAAACATTTTAAGTTTGGTGTGGTAAAAGCATTGCTTTTTGTTTTTCCATAACCATTTATGGCATCCAAGGCCGGAGAAACCTCTAGAAAGAGGAAAGGGAAGGCAAAAGCTTCTACCTCCAAGTCATGGGAGATGGAGAGATTCATCTCAAGGGTACATCAAGACCACTTCTATGAAGTTGTGGCCTTGAAGAAGGTGATCCCCGAGGTCCCTTTTTCACTCAAAAAGGGTGAATATCCGGAGATCCGACATGAGATCCGAAGAAGAGGTTGGGAAGTTCTTACCAACCCCATTCAACAAGTCGGAATCTTGATGGTTCAAGAGTTCTATGCTAATGCATGGATCACCAAGAACCATGATCAAAGTGTGAACCCGGACCCAAAGAATTGGCTTACTATGGTTCGGGGGAAATACTTGGATTTTAGTCCGGAAAGTGTAAGGTTGGCATTCAATTTGCCCATGATGCAAGGAGATGAACACCCTTACACTAGAAGGGTCAACTTTGATCAAAGGTTGGACCAAGTCCTCACAGTCATATGTGAAGAGGGCGCCCAATGGAAGAGAGATTCAAGAGGGAAGCCGGTTCAATTGAGAAGGCATGACCTCAAGCCCGTGGCTAGAGGATGGTTGGAGTTTATTCAACGCTCAATCATTCCCACTAGCAACCGGTCCGATGTTACCATAGACCGGGCTATCATGATTCATAGCATCATGATTGAAGAATAAATAGAAGTTCATGAGGTTATAGCTCAAGAACTCTATAGGGTGGCGGACAAGTCCTCTACCTTGGCAAGGTTAGCCTTTCCTCATCTCATTTGTCACCTCTGTTATTCAGTTGGAGTTGACATAGAGGGAGACATCCCTATTGATGAGGACAAGCCCATCACTAAGAAGAGGATGGAGCACACAAGAGACCCCACTCATCATGAGATCCCTGAGATTCCTCAAGGGATGCACTTTCCTCCACAAAACTATTGGGAGCAATTAAACACCTCCCTAGGAGAATTGAGTTCCAACATGGGACAACTAAGGGTGGAGCATCAAGAACACTCCATCATCCTCCATGAAATTAGAGAAGATCAAAGAATCATGAGAGAGGAGCAACAAAGACAAGGAAGAGACATTGAGGAGCTCAAGCACTCCATAGGATCTTCAAGAGGAAGAAAGAGCCGCCATCACTACGGTGGACCCGTTCCTTAATTTCCTTGTTCTTTATTTTTCTGTTTTTCGAATTTCTATGCTTATGTTTATCTATGTTTGTGTCTTGTGATCATTAGTGTCTTAGTGTCTATGCCTTAAAGTTATGAATGTCCTATGAATCCATCACCTCTCTTGAATAAAAAATTGTTCTTAATTGAAAAAGAGAAGAATTGCATGAATTTTGAATTTTATAACAGTTTAATTATTTTGATGTAGTGGCAATACTTTTGTTTTCTGAATGTATGCTTAAACAGTGCATATGTCTTTTGAATTTGTGGTTCATGAATGTTGGCTCTTGAAAGAATGATGAAAAAGGAGACATGTTACTGAGGATCTGAAAAATCATAAAAAATGATTCTTGAAGCAAGAAAAAGCAATGAAAAAAAATATTTTCGAAAAAAAAAAGAGAGAAAAAGAGAAAACAAAAAAAAAGAGAGAAAAGAAAGAAATAAAGTTGTGATCCAAGACAAAAAGAGTATGCTTAAGAACCCTGGACACCTCTAATTGGGGACTCTAGCAAAGCTGAGTCACAATCTGAAAAGGTTCACCCAATTATGTGTCTGTGGCATGTATGTATCCGGTGGTAATACTGGAAGACAGAGTGCTTTGGGCCACGGCCAAGACTCAATAAGTAGCTATGTTCAAGAATCATCATACTTAACTAGGAGAATCAATAACACTATCTGGATTCTGAGTTCCTAAAGAAGCCAATCATTCTGAATTTCAAAGGATAGAGTGAGATGCCAAAACTGTTCAGAGGCAAAAAGCTAAAAGCCCCGCTCATCTAATTAATACTGATCTTCATAGATGTTTTTAGAATTCATTGCATATTCTCTTCTTTTTATCTTATTTGATTTTCAGTTGTTTGAGGACAAGCAACGATTTAAGTTTGGTGTTGTGATGAGCGGATAATTTGTACGCTTTTTGGCATTGTTTTTAGTATGTTTTTAGTATGATCTAGTTAGTTTT
This sequence comes from Arachis hypogaea, assembly GCF_003086295.3. Lineage (NCBI taxonomy): Eukaryota > Viridiplantae > Streptophyta > Magnoliopsida > Fabales > Fabaceae > Arachis > Arachis hypogaea. The sequence goes on along the minus strand of NC_092037.1, from coordinate 46,914,892 downwards.
TAGTATATTTTTATTAGTTTTTAGTTAAAATTCACTTTTCTGGACTTTACTATGAGTTTGTGTGTTTTTCTATGATTTCAGGTATTTTCTGGCTGAAATTGAGGGACCTGAGCAAAAATCTGATTCAGAGACCAAAAAGGACTGCAGATGCTGTTGGATTCTGACCTCCCTGCACTCGAAGTGGATTTTCTGGAGCTACAGAAGCCCAATTGGCGCGCTCTCAACGGCGTTGGAAAGTAGACATCCTGGGCTTTCCAGCAATATATGATAGTCTATACTTTGCCCAAGATTTGATGGTCCAAACCGCCGTTCAAAGTCACCCTCAGAAATTCCAGCGTTAAACGCCGGAACTGGCACCAAAATGGGAGTTAAACGCCCAAACTGGCACAAAAGCTGGCGTTTAACTCCAAGAAGAGTCTCTACACGAAAATGCTTCATTGCTCAGCCCAAGCACACACCAAGTGGACCCGGAAGAGGATTTTTATGTCATTTACTCATATCTGTAAACCCTAGGCTACTAGTTTTCTATAAGTAGGACCTTTTACTATTGTATTATCATCTTTGGATTATTTTAGATCCTTTGATCATCTTTGGACATCTAGTTCTTAGATCATTGGGAGGCTGGCCATTCGGCCATGCCTAGACCTTGTTCTTATGTATTTTCAACGGTGGAGTTTCTACACACCATAGATTAAGGTGTGGAGCTCTGCTGTACCTCGAGTATTAATGCAATTACTATTGTTCTTCTATTCAATTCCGCTTGTTCTTTGTCTAAGATATCACTTGTTCTTCAACTTGATGAATGTGATGATCCGTGACACTCATCATCATTCTCACCTATGAACGTGTGACTGACAACCACCTCCGTTCTACCTTCGATTGGGTGAATATCTCTTGGATTCCTGATACACGATGCATGGTTGATCGCCTGACAACCGAGTGCTCGCCTGACAAACGAGCCAGCCATTCCGTGAGATCAGAGTCTTCGTGGTATAGGCTAGAACTGATGGCGGCATTCAAGAGAATCCGGAAGGTCTAACCTTGTCTGTGGTATTCTGAGTAGGATTTAATGATTGAATGACTGTGACGTGCTTCAAACTCCTGAGGGCGGGGCGTTAGTGACAGACGCAAAAGAATCACTGGATTCTATTCCGGCCTGATTGAGAACTGACAGATGGATAGCCGTGCCGTGACAGGGTGCGTTGAACATTTCCACTGAGAGGATGGGAGGTAGCCACTGACAACGGTGAAACCCTTGCATAAGCTTGCCATGGAAAGGAGTAAGAAGGATTGGATGAAGACAGTAGGAAAGCAGAGAGACGGAAGGGACAGCATCTTCATACGCTTATCTGAAATTCCTACCAATGAATTACATAAGTATTTCTATCCTTATCTTTATAGTTTTATTCGTATATCACCATACCCATTTGAGTTTGCCTGACTGAGATTTACAAGGTGACCATAGCTTGCTTCATACCAACAATCTCTGTGGGATCGACCCTTACTCGCATAAGGTTTATTACTTGGACGACCCAGTACACTTGCTGGTTAGTTGTGCGAAGTTGTGTTTATGTCATGGTAGTGAACACCAAGTTTTTGGTTTCATCACCGGGGATTATTTGAGTTGTGAAAAGTATTGATCACAATTTCGTGCACCAATTTTCTAGATCTACAGAAGCCCAATTGGCATGCTCTTAATTGCGTTAGGAAGTAGACATCTTGGGCTGTCCAGCAATGTATAATAGTCTATAGTTTGCCCGAGATTTGATGGCCCAAACTGGCATCCAAACGCCCACCAAAGACTCTTTTCTGGAGTAAAACGCCAGAACTGGCACCAAAGCTGGCGTTTAACTCCAAGGATGGCCTATGCACGTGAAAGCAGCCCAAACACACACCAAGTGGACCTCGGAAGTGGATTTCTCCACTATCTACTCATTTTCTGTAAATCTAATTTACTATTGTATTTAGAGTCTTTGACCTTTTGGGAGTTCTTCAAACCCTTTTTGGAGGCTGGCCATTCGGCCATGCCTAGACCTTTTGTTCTTATGTATTTTCAATAGTGGAGTTTCTACACCTCATGGATTAAGGTGAGGAGCTCTGATGTTCCTCGAGTATTAATGCAAGTATTAGTTTTTCTATTCAATTCATGCCTACTTCTCCTCCAATATATACTCTTGTACTTAATTCAGTTAAGTCAGAATGAATGGGTGACCCGTGACAATCACTCAATCTTTGTTACTCGCTTAGCCAAGATCCGCGTGCCTAACAACCACAAAGCGGTCTACATGATGTTCAATGTAGTCATTGGACGACAGCTGGAGTATATTCTCTTTTGTCTCTGACCCATGGATCTGAATCACCTCTTCTTACAACAGAGCATTCGAATTCGTGACGTTAGAACCTTCGTGGTTGATGAGCGGATAATTTATACGCTTTTTGGCATTGTTTTTAGGTAGTTTTTAGTAGGATCTAGCTACTTTTAGGGATGTTTTCATTAGTTTTTATGCTAAATTCACATTTCTAGACTTTACTATGAGTTTGTGTGATTTTTTGTGATTTCAGGTAATTTCTGGCTGAAATTGAGGAACCTGAGTAAAACTCTGATAAAAGGCTGACAAAGGACTGCTGATGCTATTGGAATCTGACCTCCCTGCACTCGAAATGGATTTTCTGGAGTTACAGAACTCCAAATGTCGCGCTCTCAACCTCGTTGGAAAGTAGACATCCAAAGCTTTCCAGCAATATATAGTAGTATATACTTTGTTCAATATTTGACTACGTAAACTGGCGCTCAACGCCAGTTCCATGTTGCATTCTGGAGTCAAACGCCAGAAACACGTCACGAACCAGAGTTGAACGCCAAAAACATGTTACAACTTGGCGTTCAACTCCAAAAGAAGCCTCAGCTCGTGTAAAGATCAAGCTCAGCCCAAACACACACCAAGTGGGCCCCAGAAGTGGATTTATGCATCAATTACTTACTTCTGTAAACCCTAGTAGCTAGTTTAGTATAAATAGAACTTTTTACTAGTGTATTAGACATCTTTGGTCTCAGTTTTATTTTATTATTCATCTTAGGAGACTATTGATCATGTTTTGGGGGCTGGCCATTTGGCCATGCCTGGACCTTCATCACTTATGTATTTTCAATGGTGGAGTTTCTGCGCACCATAGATTAAGGGTGTAGAGCTCTGCTGTACCTCAAGTTTCAATGCAATTACTACTATTTTCTATGCAATTCGACTTATTCCTATTCTAAGATATTCGTTGCACTTCAACTTGATGAATGTGATGATCCGTGACACTCATCATCATTCTCACCTATGAACGCGCGTGACTGACAACCACTTCCGTTCTACCTTAGACCGGGCGCATATCTCTTGGATTCCTTAATCAGAATCTTCGTGGTATAAGCTAGAATTGATGGTGGCATTCATGGGAATCCGGAAAGTCTAACCTTGTCTGTGGTATTCCGAGTAGGATTCTGGAATTGAATGACTGTGACGAGCTTCAAACTCGCGATTGCTGGACGTGATGACAAACGCAAAAGAATCAAGGGATTCTATTCCAACATGATCGAGAACTGACAGATGATTAGCCGTGCTGTGACAGAGCATTTGGACCATTTTCACTGAGAGGATGGGATGTAGCCATTGACAACGGTGATGCCCTACATACAGCTTGCCATAGAAAGGAGTGACAAAGATTGGATAAAGATAGTAGAAAAGCAGAGATTCAGAAGGAACACAGCACCTCCATACACCTATCTGAAATTCCCACCATTGGATTACATGAGTAACTTTATCTTTATTTTCTATTTAATTTATTATTTTTATTCGAAAAACCAATAATCTCTTAAATTAGTTAAATCCGCCTGATTGGGATTTACAAGATGACCATATCTTGCTTCATACCAACAATCTCTGTGGGATCGACCCTTACTCACGTAAGGTATTACTTGGACGACCCAGTACACTTGCTGGTTAGTTGTGCGGAGTTGTGACAAAGTGTGATTTATGTTTGAAAGCACCAAGTCTTTGGAGCCATTGTTGATGATTACAATTTCAAGCACCATGTTGCCGTTGCCGGGGATTGTTCGAGTATGGACAACTGACGGTTCATCTTGTTGCTCAGATTAGGTAATTTTCTTTTTATTTTCTTTTCAAGAAAAAAAAATTTTGTCTTTATTTTTGTTTTCCTAAAGAATATTTTCGAAAAAAAATAATAAAAATACAAAAATATCATAAAATCATAAAAATAAAAAATATTGTGTTTCTTATTAGAGTCTTGAGTCAATTTTTAAGTTTGGTGTCAATTGCATGTTTTTAAAAATTTATGCATCATTTTTCGAAAATTCCGCATTCATGGTGTTCTTCATGATCTTCAAGTTGTTATTGGTAAGTCTTCTTGTTTAATCTTGATGTTTTCTTGTTTTGTGTCTTTTATTGTTTTTCATATGCATTTTTGCATTCATAGTATCCATGCATTAAAGAATTCTAAGTTTGGTGTCTTGCATGTTTTCTTTGCATCAAAAATTTTTCAAAAATATGTTCTTGATGTTCATCATGATCTTCAAAGTGTTCTTGGTGTTCATCTTGACATTCATAGTGTTCTTGCATGCATCATGAGTTTTGATTCATAATTTTCATGTTGTGAGTCATTTTTGTTGTTTTTCTCTTTCATCATTAAAAATTCAAAAAAATCAAAAAATATCTTTTCCTAATTTTCTCATAATTTTCGAAAATTTGAGTTGACTTAGTCAAAAAATTTTAAAATTAGTTGTTTCTCATAAGTCATGTCAAATTTTCAATTTTAAAAAATCTTATCTTTTCAAAACTTTTTCAAAAATCAAATCTTTTTTATTTTTTATTAATTTTTGAAATTTATTTTTTTAATATATTTTTCAAAAATCTTTTTCTTAATTTTATCTTTATTTTCAAAAATTATGCTAATAATTAATGTGATTGGTTCAAAAATTTGAAGTTGTTAATTTCTTGTTAAGAAAGGTTCAATATTTAAATTCTAGAATCTTATCTTTTAAGTTTCTTGTTAGTTATGTAATTAATTTTAACTTTAAAAAAATTAAAATCTATCTTATCCTATCTTTTATATCATATCTTTTTCAAAATTTTATCTTTTTCAAAAATTTGATTTTAAAATATCTTTTCTAACTTCTTATCTTCTTATCTTTTCAAATTTGATTTTCAAATCTTTTTCAACTAACTATTTGACTTTTTGTTTGTTTCTTATCTTTTTCAAAACCACCTAAAAATTTTTCTCTCTCTTTAATTTTCGAAAATACTTTCCTCTTTTTCAAAAATTCTTTCTTTAATTAATTAATTATTTTAAATTTTAATTTTAATTTTATTTCTTATCTTTATTTTTCGAAAATCATTTAACTCCTTTTCAAAATTTAATTTCAAAAATTTCTCCCTCTCTCATATTATTCTATTTACTTATTCATTTACTAACACTTTTCTTCACCTCTCTTCATCTCAAATCACTACCCCTATCCTCACCCTTCTGTTTGGATTCTCTTTTCTTTATTCCCTTTCTTCTTCTACTAACAATAAGGAACCTCTTTACTGTGACATAGAGGATTCCTCTTCTCTTCTTTTCTTGTTCTCGTCTCTTTCATATGAGCAGGAACAAGGAAAAATGCATTCTTGTTGAAGCTGACCCTGAACCTGAAAGGACTCTGAAGAGAAAAATAAGAGAAGCCAAATTACAACAATCCAGAGACAACCTTACTGAAATTTTCGAACAAGAGAAGGAGATGGCAGCTGAACCTAACAACAATAATGCAAGGAGGATGCTTGGTGATTATACTACACCTACTTCCAAGTTTGATGAAAGAAGCATCTCAATTCCTGCCATTGGAGCAAACAATTTTGAGCTGAAACCTTAACTAGTTGCTCTACTGCAACAGAACTGTAAGTTTCATGGACTTCCATCAGAAGATCCCTACCAGTTTTTAACTGATTTCTTGCAGATCTATGAGACTGTTAAGACTAATGGAGTATATCCTGAAGTCTACAGGCTCATGCTTTTCCCTTTTGCTATAAGAGACAGAGCTAGAACATGGTTGGATTCTCAACCTAAAGATAGCCTGGACTCTTGGGATAAGCTGGTCACGGCCTTCTTGGCCAAGTTCTTTCCTCCTCAAAAGCTGAGCAAGCTTAGAGTGGATGTTCAGACCTTCAAACAAAAAGATGGTGAATCCCTCTATAAAGCTTGGGAAAGATACAAACAGATGACCAAAAGATGTCTTTCTGACATGTTTTCAGAATGGACCATGATAGATATATTCTATTATGGTCTATCTGAGTTCTCTAAGATGTTATTGGACCATTCTGCATGTGGATCCATTCACCTAAAGAAAATGCCTGCAGAAGCTCAAGAACTTATTGACATGGTTGCAAATCACCAGTTCATGTACACTTCTGAGAGGAATTCCGTGAATAGTGGGATGCCTCAAAGGAAGGGAGTTCTTGAAATTGATGCTCTGAATGCCATATTGGCTCAGAACAAAATGTTGACTCAGCAAGTCAACATGATTTCTCAAAGTCTGAATGGATGGCAAAATGCATCTAACAGTACTAAAGAGGCATCTTCTAAAGAAGAAGCTTATGATCCTGAGAACCCTGCAATGGCAGAGGTAAATTACATGGGTGAACCTTATGGAAACACCTATAATTCATCATGGAGAAATCATCCAAATTTCTCATGGAAGGATCAACAAAAGCCTCAACAAGGCTTTAATAATGGTGGAAGAAACAGGTTAAGCAATAGCAAGCTTTTTCCATCATCTTCTCAGCAACCGATAGAGAATTCTGAACAGAGCACCTCTAATTTATCAAACATGGTCTCTGATATGTCTAAAGCCACTTTAATTTCATGAGTGAAACAAGGTCCTCCATTAGAAATTTGGAGGCACAAGTGGGCCAGGTGAGTAAGAAAGTCACTAAAACTCCTCCTAGTACTCTTCCACGCAATACAGAAGAGAATCTAAAAAGAGAGTGCAAGGCTATTGACATAGTCAACATGGCCGAACCTAGAGAGGAAGGAGAGGATGTAAATCCCAAGGAGGAAGACCTCATGGGACGTCTCTCAAGCAAAAAAGAGTTTCCTATTGAGGACCTAAAGGAATCTGAGGCTCATATAGAGACCATAGAGATTCCATTGAACCTCCTTTTACCATTCATGAGCTCTGAGAACTATTCTTCCTCTGAAGAGGATGAAGATGTAACTAAAGAGCAAGTTGCTCAATATCTAGGAGCCATCATGAAGCTAAATGCCAAGTTATTTGGTAATGAGAGGAAGCATGAAAAGCTTCTCTCAGTACAGAGTCAAACAGAGCCCCCACAGTCAAACTCTAAGTTTGGTGTTGGGAGGCCACAACCAAACTCTAAGTTTGGTGTTGAATCCCCACAACCAAACTCTAAGTTTGGTGTTGGGACTATACAACATTGACCTGATCACCTGTGTGGCTCCATGAGAGCCCACTGTCAAGCTATTAATATTAAAGAAGTGCTTATTGGGAGGCAACCCAATTTTTATTTATCTAATTTTATTTTATTTTCATTATTCTTTTATGTTTTATTAGGTACATGATCATGTGGAGTCACGAAAAAATATTAAAATTAAAAACAGGATAAAAAACAGTAGAAGAAAAATCACACCCTGGAGGAAGGACTTACTGGCGTTTAAACACCAGTAAGGAGCATCTGGCTGGCGTTCAACGCCAGAACAGAGCATGGATCTAACGTTGAACGCCAGAAACAAGCAACACCCTGGCGTTCAAATGCTAGGAATGCACCCTGAGGAGAGCTGGTGCTGAATGCCAGAAATAAGCATGGAACTGGTGTTCAACGCCAGAAACATGCTGCACATGGGCGTTGAACGCCCAGAACATGCATCACTTCGGTGTTTAAACGCCAGAATTGCATGCAAAGGCATTTTACATGCCTAATTGGTGCAGGGATGTAAATCCTTGACACCTCAGGATTTGTGGACCTCACAGGATCCCCACCTACCTCAACTCACCTTCTCTCTTCTTCACCAATCACCTCAATCTCTCTTCCCCATCACCTCTTCACCACTCACATCCATCCATCTCTTCCCCACCCAATCCCACCCATATGGCCAAAACATACACATCTATCCCTCTCCTCTAGATCTTCTTCTCCTTCCATTCTTTCTTCTTTGCTCGAGGGCGAGCAACATTCTAAGTTTGGTGTGGTAAAAGCATAGCTTTTTTTTGTTTTTCCATCATCCTTCTCTTTATCACCTTCTTCTCAAGGTTCTTTCTTTCTATTTTCTCTCCCTTCCTCCTCTTGATTATTTACTTTTGCATTATTTTACTTGGTGTTAGATATCTTAATGGGCGATTTCTTCTATAATTGCTTGTGATTTCTTCTATAATTTCTTCTATATTAATTCTTTTTGGAATGCTTGCATGTTCCAATTTAATTCTTTACCTATCATATTAAACATGCATACTAAGTGTTTGTGAAAAAACCCATATGGCATTGTGCAATTTTAATTATTCTATCTTTCTACCCTAATGCCTGTTTTTCACAAAACCCTTTCCATATTTTATTAATTTAATATAATTGTCAATACAAACATGATTGTTAATTTGTTACAAGTGATAATATATTTTTCACAATTAATGCTTGATCTATGCTACTCATGCCTTTGCCGGCATACCAATAAACATCTTACATTTAAATGCCTTCATCTTTGTTGCTATATTTCCATTGATGTCCTAATTACATGAAGTCGCGACCATGTGTTAATGACATCCTTCTTTACCTTGGCAAGATCATCACTTGTACGCTCCTCCTCCTTGCTCTAACCCTTGGACTTACATGTACCTTTCTTTTTCTCTTTCAGGATGGCCACCAAGAAAGGTAAAAAGAAAGATGCCCCCAAACCACCGGCAAAGAGAGGAACTAAAAGAGCGCTAGCTACGGAACCATCTTCAACAACTGTCAAACCATCAACAAAGCGAGTCAAGAGGATCATCAAGGTCAATGAATCTAAAAAAGCCTTTCCAGCAAGGGACACTATGTGGTTCATTAACCACTACTATAAACAGATGTTCCCCATTCTGGCGGAAAGGAACTACAACAATGAGCACCTTCTCATCCTCCTTACCAACATTGTTGACTTGGTAGAGCCCCGCATTGACAAAAGACAATGGGGTTTCTTACGGAAACAGCCACGGCAGGTCAATCTCTCATGGGTAGTTGAATTCTACTCCAATTTTCACATGCCAAACCTGTAGTCTATCTATGTCTGTCAGAAGTAGATCCCCATATCTGAGGGGGCCATTCAGCAAGCTTTAGATTTTCCCCATGCTCCAGAAGGATTGGACGCATTTCAAGAAGCATCTCTCAAGCACTAGTGATATCAATTTGACTGGGACGACATTCTCAGAACTATAACACTACCTGGCAGCTCATGGATCTATGGTTACCATCGATCCCGTCCTAAGAGCATACTGGCATCCGCACTTACCTTGGAGACTCGTGTGTGGGCACAGATTATGTCCCACTACGTCTTCTCGAGCACTCACGAGTCCTCCTTCACTGCAGACATGGTTGTTCTCATCTGGTGTATCCTTACGGACCAGCCTCTCAATTTACCAAGACACATCCGGCAGGCCATGGGACACGTACAGATTATGGGCAAGTTACCTTTTCTCGCCTTGGTTTCAGATTTGGTCTCGGTAGCCGGAGTCCCCTATAGAGCTGGAGACACCAAGGTCATGCTTCCTCGGGATGATCAATATGTTCTGAGTGGGAAATACATCAGACCCGCAACAGCCACTACTAGCTGGACTAAAGACCCAGCCAGAGATATCCCTTCTTCTTCCACATCACAAGCACCTTCAACAAATCAACTGCTCCGTCAGATACTACAGAAGTTGGATCGCATGGAGCGTCGTCACAAGCGCCAATTTACATACCTCAAGGAGCTGATTGTTGGCAACCACCCACCCACAGAAGAACCAGACTCTCCAAACTCCACTTCAACTACCAGCACCGGGAGCCCAAACGCACCCGACTGTGGAGATGCTGTTACCAGCCCTCCTTTGTTCCTAATTGATGGCACCGAGGACGGTGCCAAGCTTTAAGTGTGGGGAGGTCGGTCAGTACCTGACTTCTGGAGCTAACTTCTCTTTCTCCTAGCACCAGTAGATAAATTTTCTTTTTGTTTAGATAGAATAGATTGCATAGTAATAATTAGTTGCATGTATACTCTGCTTGGTTGAAAAAAATAAGTTCTTTTCAAAGACCCTATTTTTGAAAATTTTCATTATTTCAAACCAAAATTCTATGTTAAACTTGTTTGAAGATTGTAATTTGGGACATGGTTTTAGAGCTAGAACACACAACCCAGTGAGATTTTGAGCCTAATTGTATGGTTACATTATTTGACCATGATTTTTATTCTTGTGTGTTTTTTCTCCTCTATGATTGCAATCTATGGTTTGCTCCATTCTATATGTCCATTATTTAATGTATTCATGCACATGTATGATTGAGGCTATCATTTGTTATCAGCTCACTATCCTAAATGGCCCACCATTCTAATTATCCCTTGTTTGCCACTTTGTGCCTGGTAATCCCCATTTGTTCTATATTTTACCACATCACTAGCCTTAAACAGAAAAACAAATTAATTACCCCAAATTAAATCTTGGGTTAGCTTAAGATAGAGATTGTGTGTAAACTAAATGTGGGAAAACTATGGGAACTCAGGTTAATAAGAATGTATGTTAATTGATAAATATCTAAGGTCTGAATGCTACTCATGTGAAATTATGAAAACCAAATGCATTGATGCTATGATGCTTTCAAAAAAATAAAAAAATAAAAAAAATAAAAAAATAAAATTAAAAATAAAAATAAAAATAAAAATTTTGTATAGGGGAATGAAAGCACCCCAAATGATAAGTTTAATAAAAAGAATCAATGCATATTAGGTGAAATAAAAAGATCATTTAAATGCATGAGTAGGTGCAACATACAAAGTGAGATTATGGGTATTTAGGCATGATTTTAGAAGCATAAGAAATGTGTGTGTGCTAGGTGAGAACATAGGATAATCAAGGATTCAATTTTCAGCTCACTTGGCCATACATGCAACCTCACCCTTACCTAAGCTCCATTACAACCTTAAGAAAGACCTCATGATATTTGCATGTGTGTATTAGATATTTGTTGATTGGTTAGATGAAGAACAAGGTTTTAGAAAGCATGAATGGAGGAGACTAGAGTGGATTACCCTATACACCTGAGTGACTAGAGTGCATATACGGTCCTAGTGAGGGTTCAAGCTTGACTCTATGTTCCCGACTTTCATGAGCCATCTCCTTACAAGTTTACAATTCTTTTATTATGTGGTTGGGATCAGTGGAATTTGATTTCTGTTTGTCTTGAAAAACTTGTTTATTTTCTTAACCAATTAGGTATAGACATTTCATCATATAGTTGCATTCATATGTATAGGTTGCATTGCATTGCATGAGTCCTATTGTCCCTATTTATTCTTTTTGATCTCTTAGAGCTTAGCATGAGGACATGCTAATGTGTAAGTGTGGGGAGGTTGATAAACCACTATTTTATGGTTTATCTTGTGTTGAATTGAGTGGTTTTTATCACCTTTCTCCTACACCTGCTAATGTAATTATCATGTTATACGTTTGCCATCCTGATTTAATACTGTGATTAAAAACTTGCTTCCAGAGCCTTTAACTTGTAGATTTTTTATCCATCTCTATACCATTCGATGTCGTGATCTGTGTGTTAAGTATTTGCAGGCTCTACAGGACAGAAATGGCTTGGAGAATGGAAAGAAAGCTTGCAAAAATAGAAGGAACACAAAGAAATGATGGAGCTGACCAGCGAGACATGACGCGCACGCATGGTCGACACGTGCGCAGGATTTGGAGCATTCCATAGCGACGCGCATGCACACTTGACGCACACACGTGATTAGCGCAGAGGACGAGCGACGCGTACGCTTAACTGACGTGTACGCGTGATAAGGAGTTTTCACAAACGACGCGCACGCGTGACATGCGCGACGTACGGCAGTTGCAGAAAATTGCTGGGGGCAATTTCGGGCCAGTTTTAGACCCAATTTTTGGCCCAGAAACACAGACTAGAGCCAAGGAACAACAGAGACTCAAGGGACATTCTCATTCTTCATAGTTTTAGTTTTAGTTTGGAATCTAGAGAGAAATTTCCAATGCATCCTCTAGGTTTTCTTCACATTCATAGTTCTTAGAATTTTACTGCTTTTGCTATTGACTTGGATATTGAAAAGAGTTGCTACCTCTGTTGAAGTTTCATTTATTCCCGTTTGTTTCCTTTGCCCCTTACTCTTCCATATCCTTAATCCTTATTCAGAGTTACAATTGGATTGTTTTTGGAATTTATTAATGCAAAGAACTATTTTTACCTTGTTTTTGAAATTTATTAATGCAAAGAACTATTTTTACTTTTAATTAATTTTCAGTTATTGTTCATCATGTCTCACTTTTATTCCTCTCTTAACTGTGTGAAAGTTATATTCATGTCGATGGAGTAGAACTCCCACTTGACTTGGGGGTGATTAAGAGGAGACCCTTGAGTTGGAATGCTCAAGCGATTAGTTAATTTGGAAGTTATTGGATAATTCTCTATTTACTAATGCTAATTCTTCCCAAGCAAGAGGATTAGGACTTGCAAATAAGAATTAGCTCAATCACTTGACTTTCTTTTATTTAGTAAGGGTTAACTAAGTGAAAATAACAACCTCTTGAAGCTATGATGTGTGAGCATCTTTCCTATCTTTTCCTAGTGTATTTGCATTTAATTTGTTGACTTTAATAAAGAATTAATTATCTTTTAGCCAATATGGATGCTACTTTGAGTCTTTTGCAATTTTGTTTATTTTAGGTAGCATTCGGTTGGATTTGATGGAGTTTCTACAGCACAAGAACAAAAGGAGATGGCAGCGAGGAGCGACGCGTACGCGTGACTGACGCATACGCGTGATTTGAAGCTTTCCATGGCGACGCGTGGGCGTGACTGACGCGTACGCGTGATTTGAAGAATTGCATAGTGATGATTGGATTTTTGATGGTTTAGAATTTCACTAATGAAATCTCGTTGTAAAGTATAGTTTCTAAACCAAGCAAGAATCCTTTCATACAAAAGATTGTTTGTCACAAGTAACAAACCCCTAAATTTATAAACCGAAGTATTCAAACCTCGGGTCGTTCTCCCTAGGAATTGTAATGAAGTGTCTTGTTATTGGTTGTGAGTTATTTTGGGGTTTTTGAGATTTTAGATAAGAAATATAAATGGCAAAGAAAATAAACTAACAACTAACAAAGCTCTTGGCAAGATATGAGAACTAGAAGTCCTATCCTAGTTATCCTCCTCAATTGTGATAACAAATTGTTCATTGCTCCCACTTAGTTAACCTCTAACCATGGAGGAAAGTCAAGTGGATGAATCAATTTGATTCCTCAAGTCCTAATCAACTCTTAAAGGAAAGACTAGCTTTAGAGGCATTCAAATCAATTAGCAACTTCTACTTATCAATCAACAAAGGAATTAGATAACTCAAGAGTCACTAATTACTCAACCAAAGCCAAGAGGAACAAAATCTACACTAAAACTAAAAGAGGCATTTTATCAAACACATAAGAGGCATAAAAGGAAAGCATATGAAATCTATAACAAGAATGAAATCCAACAACAATTATTGCAATGAATTAACAACAACAATCAAAAGAAACACAATTATTATGAATTACCTTGAATTGAATTAGAAGAAAATGAAAGGAACAATAGTAGATCTACAACAAACTATAGAAACAACACAAAGGAAATTATAACAAAAGAATAGAAGAATGATGAATGTGACAACAAAGAATTAAGAGGAAAAAGTAGAAGAGAGCAAAGATTAAAACCTAGATCTAAGAACTAAACATAATCCTAATCCTAATCCTAGAGAGAAATGAGAGCTTCTCTCTCTAAAATTAACTCTAAACTAATCCTAATGTGTAAAAATGATCCAAAGTCTAAAAAGTCCCCTTTGCTCTTCAATCATTGGCTTCAAATAGTAGTTTAGGCACCAAAGTTGGTTGGGATTGGGCCCCACAACTCTCAGAATTCGTTGGGTGTGAATTCACTTAAAAATCAAGTGTCAGCATTGACGCGTACACACACAGCACGCGTACGCGTCCAAGGGCCATTTCGCAGAGTGCGCGCAGGCGCCTGGTGCGCATGCGTCCATGGGCGAGTTCAACTCTTTGGCTTTTCATGATTTCTCCACTTTGCATGCTTTCCTCTTCACTCCTTTGATTCATTCCTAGCCTTTTCAAACTGAAATCACTAACAAACACATCAAGGCATCTAGTGGAATCAAAGGGAGATTAAAAATCATCAAGCTGAAGGCCTAAAAAGCATGTTTTCACACTTAAGCACAAATTAGGAGACAATCACAAAACCATGCTAATTCATTGAATAAATGTGGGTAAAAGGTATTAAAATCTCCTAAAATCAATACAAGATAAACCCTAAAATTGGGGTTTATCACATAGCGACGCGTGCGCGTGACCGACGCGTCCGCGTGACTTGCGAAAAAGATCATCGACGCGTACACATGACTGACGCATACGCGTGACATGCGCCACGTGCAGAAAACGCAGAAAATGCTTAGGGGTGATTTCTGGGCCCCATTTTGGCACCCAAGTTAGGCGCGAATCCAGTGAAGCCAAGTGGTCCCCATGTTACAAGATGCGGAGTAGTGATGATTGGATTTTTTGACGGTTTAGAATTTCACTAATGAAATCTCGTTGTAAAGTATAGTCTCTAAACCAACAATAATCCTTTCATACAAAATTTTGTTTGTCACAAGTACAAACCCCTAAAATATATAAACCGAAGTATTTAAACATCGGGTCGTCTCTCAAAGGACTTGCAGGGTAGTGTTCTTGTTATTGGTTATGGACTTGTTTATTTTGGGGTTTTGGATGAGAAACATGAATAGTAAATGGTAATGAAATTCTAATAACAAAATGGTCTTGGCAAGGTTTGGTGGCCAGGGATCTCTATCATTATCACTAGCCACAATTATGATAGTTGCAAGGATCAACCCCACTAAGTCATCTTCTAACAAGTAGCAAAGGAAAGTCAAATGAGTTATATCAATCCAAATCCATAAATCCTAGCTTTCCACTAATAGAATTAATGAAAGCTAGAGTCAACGGCTATCAACTATCAATCACTTGGACATTAGTAACTCAAGAAATCCTAAGTTACCTTCCCAAGCCAAGAACATAAAATTCTACTCTAACATCCTCCCAAGCTTTTCATCAAACACTTGGAAGGTACAAAAGAAAAGTATAGTAAATCACAACAAGAATGAATTCTAACAACAATTGAATGCAAAGAATTAATAACAACAATCAAGAAAATCACAATTATCATGAATTACCTCAAATTGCATTATTAAAAGGAAACAAAAGAACAAAAATATATCTACAACAAAGTGAAGAATTACAAGGATTAAGGTACAAAACTAGATAGAGGAAGAATAGAGGAGTAAGAATTGATAAAGGAATAGTAAATCAAGGCATGAATTAATCCTAGATCTAAGAGGAGAGATTAACCTAAACCTAATCCTAATTCTAGAGAGAAGTGAGAGCTTCTCTCTCTAGAATACTACCTCTAAACTAATCCTAATGTGAATGTATGAACTAAACTTGCTAGAATGCAAAAGATGATGCATTCCCCTTCAATCCTTTGTAACTGGGCCCCACAGCTTCCCAAAAATCACTGGGCACGAGTTACAGTAAAAGAATCATGTGCGCACTACGACGCGTTCGCGCACAGTACGCGTATGTGTCCCTGGCTGATTTCGCGAAGTGCGCACGAGCGCCTTGTGCTCATGTGCGTCCCTGGCCGGGATCGATTCTTTGGCTTTTCATGCTTCTCTCCATTTGCATGCTTCCTTCTTTGCTCCTTTGATCCATCCCAAGCCTATTTCATCCTAAGATTACTAGCAAACACATCAAGGCACCTTATGGAATCAAGAGAGAATTAAAATTATCAAATTAGAGGCTTAGAAAGCATGTTTTTCCAATTAAGCACAAATAAGGGAGGGATCACAAAATCATGCTAATTCATTGGCTAAATGTGAGAAAAGGTTAGCAAAATACTCTAAATTCAACACAAGATAAACCCTAAAAATAGGGTTTATCAACCTCCCCACACTTAAACCTTAGCATGTCCTCAAGCTAAATTAAGAATGGACTAAGGGGTATGACATTTATTAAATGTAACTAAGCTACATGCAACCTATCTAAATGCAACTACCTATAATGAATGCACTTGCTTGGTCAAACAAATCAATTTCCAAGAGATCATATACAAGCACAAGGGCTTAGAGCAATAGGAATAAAATCCAACCCACAATTGTATTGGAACTATCAAAAGGATTTATAAACTTGCATGCGTATAGATGATAGTGGTGAGAACATACTATTGAGCATCGAACCCTCACCGGAAGTGTTTGCACTTTATTCGCTCGGTGTTTGGGGTTGATTCACTCAATTCTCCCCTAATCATGCTTTCCCAAATTTGTTCCTCCTCTAACAATCAACAACCATTCAATGCATGCATACAAATATCATGAAGTCTTTCTCAAAGGTTGTAATGGAGCTAGGGTCAAGGTGGGATCATATAAGGATAAGTGGACTAGAATTTAGACCTTTAATAAGCTTAAACTTTCCCACCTAACCTATATAATTGAGTTCTATCCTAACTACCCATCTTTCACTTTTCCACATACTCATGTATTTTCTTTTCATTTCACAACACTTATGCGTTGATCCTCTATTGAGCTTGACTTTGGGGGCAATTTGTCCTCTTTTTATTATTGTCCTCCTTTTCTTTCTTTTTCTATATATACTTTTTTTCTATATTTTGCTTTTCTTTTCTTTTCCATATAAAATTTTTTTTCTTTTTCTTTTGTTTTTCTCATCATTTTTTTCTTTCAAGAATATCAATGCATAAGGTCTTATACTTAATCAATACATGAACATACACCCAATTCCCAAATATAAAAATACAAAACATCCTTTTTATCCCAACCAATGTTCCCAAATCTCCCCAAATTTGAAAAGCAAACACTCTCACTAGCCTAAGCCAATCAAAGATCCAAACAAGGGACTTTTATTGTCTTCCGTTTTAAGGCTTGTAATGTGCTAAAATAAAGAATAATTGGGTTAAGCGTAGGCTCAAACTTGGTTGCAATGGATGGTAAAAGGTAGGCTATTTGGTTAAGTGAGCTAATAAAATAATAGCCTCAATCATATAAATGCATGAATATAAGGAATAATTGGACATATAGAATTAGGCAAATCAAGGATCACAATCATAGAAAGAGAACAATTGCACACAAGAAGGGAAAATAGGTGGTTATAAAATGTAACCACATCAATAGGCTCAAAACTCACTTGCTTATGTTCTTAGCTCAAAACATGCTTCACAAAATATAGAATTCAAGCAAGTCCCACAAAATTTTTCCAATCAATTGGGGTGGTGCCCTATAGTTAAATTCCTTGAAAAATCTCAATTTTTGACTAAGCATTGTTGTGATTGAGAAATTCTAAAAATTTCTTAGTTTACCCTTTTCTTTTTCAATCAAAACAAGTGCATATGCAAAAAGGGTTAACTAGGTCTTGACAATTCCAAAACAATTTCTAATCACAACCACAAGCTAAAAAGATAACTATATAAAGAAAAATCCAACTAAAAGTATGAAATCTAGCATCCAAAATATCTAACATCCAAAATGACAAGGTATGCAACAACTAAGGCAAAAGTATCCAAAATAAACCAAAACAACCAATATATACAATAGTGCGCAAAATAAAATAAAACAAGGTAGCATAACTAAGAAATACACCAAAATGTTCACCGGTCCTCTAATGGTGCCAATGGCAACCACCCCACACTTAAGATTAAGCATTGTCCCCGATGCTAATCCTGAGGATCAGGGAGAGGTACACTGGTAGGCTCTGGTATCGGATGAGGGTCCTGTTGAGATTGAGTCTCCTGAGTCTGAGGCGGCACCTCCATGTGAACCGACTCCTCTTTATGAGTACCCTCATCGTGTAAATCGGCATGCTCCTCCTCGTGGGTCTCCTCATCTGATCCGGAGGACTCTCGAAGAGGGGGCAGCTAAAGGCCCTGGGCCATAAACATTTGGTCAATCCGATCCAGGCGACACATGAGCTGGCGTTTGCTACGCTCCATGAACCGAAAAAGACGCCAAACCAGTAAGTAAGTCGGCTGAGGTGCTGGTGGTGGTAAAGGAAGTGCTGCTGTAGTTGCTGATGTAGATGCTTCTGCTGGGGCTGAGGATGAAGATGGCCCAGCTCCCTCAACTACTGCTCTAGCCCGAGATTGGTGTCGGGAGGAAGGCTTGTTGTTCACCCAGGATCCCCATGGAATAGTAACTGGCTCCTTCGTAGGGAGCGGTGGGGGTGGTGATACATCATCTTGGTGCCACGGAACTCCAGCCCTCTGAATCATCTGAGTGATCATAACCGGGAAAGAAAAGGTGCCTCTGATATGGGCTCTCTACATAAATTGCCTGATCAGCTGGGGGTAATAAACCTCCTTCCCCTCTAGCACACAGCTGATCAAGATCAACATAGCAACGTGGATCTCTGAGAAGTGAGTAGTCGGCATGAGGTAGTGGGCGAAAATCTGCTGTCATATCTTGGTCTCTAGGCTCAAATAACTGAAGTGCATCCCCTTGGGTGCCTTGTTCTCAGCATCCATAACCCAAGGGGCCTCCGGAGTAACTACCACTGCTCTCAGTGCATCAAAATCGAAGGTCATACAGTGAAGCTCTATCTCTGCCTGTAGGAAGGCATCAGTGTCACCGGTCTTAGGCCGGCAGGTAAGGGCATCCTCAATGGCCTCCTCGGTGATAGGTATCTCAACTCCTCTAACCAATACCGAGTCAAGGGTGTGGCAGAAAAAGTTACAGTAAAATTCTTGCACCCAAGACTAGTTCACCCGGCTCAACTCTCTATCCACAAAAGCTAAACCCATCCGGTCAATGCGTTGGTGGATGATGTCGGTCAAATCCGATGGGATAACTAGCTTCTTCTCAATATTCAAATTCTTTGAATTGTAGGTTGGGAATCTGAGTTCGCAGTAAAGATTTGGGAACTTGACCAAATCCTGAGCCGGTAGTAATTGGTTTGCCTTTTCTATGTTATTTAGAGGGTTTTGAGCATAAGCTTGAAGTGAGGAGAGAGTGGGGTCTAGTGTTCTCTTCCTTTTTCTGGAGGATGATGTTTTCCTCTTTTCTTTGTCTGACATCCTGAAAATTAGAATAAGTAATTAAGCAAGTAGGCAAATAGCAAGTAGGAACATGTTTAGGATGTAAGATGGAAAGCAAGCAATCATGATGTGGACTAAAATTGAAAACTTGGATTGCAAGTAAGCATAGGAAATATAGCCATAAACAAAGAATTTAACATTTCAATCAATGTAGCATAATGCTCATGTATTAGGTACATGAATCATCATAACTCAAAAGAATTATTGGAAAGGTAAGTGAAATGAGAGCTGAAGTCATTAGGTTAAACAAGTTAGTGAGTTAAAAATTGAGATTGATAGTTAGTGTTATGATGGAAACTTACCTAATTAAAAGAGAATTGCAAAATGTGTACAACAAGCATGTTCACACTCATGAGGGAAGTGCAGTCATTGATGATGAAATATGAAATTGCAACAGAGGCAATTAATTGAAAACGAATCATCAGTCAATACTTTGCAATAATTGATGTTCAAATTTGAAATGCATGTTGTGTAACACAAATCATGATAGAAACGAATTTGAGTGAAAATGAGTTACACAAGTAGAATTCACCAATTGTTGAAAGAATGCACATTGTAAAAGGAAATTGCAAATTGTGGTTCAATGAAACGTGTAAGCGCTTTCTGAAGCATAGTTGTCAGAACCGAACCGGTAATCGAACCGGTCAAATCACTGGGTCACTGGATCACTGGTTCAACCGGTGGGTCACTGGTTGAACCGGTTGACTCGGTACTATATAAATAAAAAATAAAAATAGTCAAAAACTTAAAATTAAATTTTGAAAAATACATATTTTTACTAATATTTTAAGAACAATTAAGTTGAATTCTATAAATAATTAATACAAAAATAGACATATAATTAGTTCATACTACTATATAGTATCTTAATTAGACACAATAAGAATAACAATCTATGAATTATATCCAAAGAATAATTTTAAAGTCTAAATATTTTTGTATAATTGAATAATTATATAAATTAATTTTTTTCTCAGAATAAATACTTTTTTTTTATTTTTATATTCATTATTATTTTTTATTTTAAAATTAATTAATTTGTACTTCAATTAAAAAATAATTAATTTAAAAAATATTGAGTTAAGTATTTTCATGTATATATATATATATATATATATATATATATATATATATATATGTATTAGTTATAAAAAAATGAAATATATATTATAAAAAGCATCAGCAATGCTAAGTAAACAGGTAGCGCAGTGGTTGTCAACTTGGTCTTCAATTCAGAAGACCCAAGTTCGACTCCTCCCTGCAAATGTATTTTTCAAAATTTAACAACCGCATGCTGACGTCAGCGTGACGTCATCAGCACGCAAGTTAGCCGTTGACCGGACCGGTTCGATTCTGGTCCGTGTCGGTTTTGACCGGTTTGATCGGTTCGTACCGGTTTTGACCGGTTCATTTCCTTAAGCGGTCAATATACCAAACCGGACCGGTATATGGTCCGGTTCACCAGTTATCCAGTCGAACCGGCCGGTCCGGTCCGGTTTTTACAACTATGTTCTGAAGTTCCTTTAGTCACTACTAATCAGAGGAACCAAAATGAAAATAGAAAAAACTGGCCTAAGTGTCCCGGGGGTTGAACTTGGTGTGAGTTTGGCAAAAAATGAATTTGAAAATGCCAAGTTCAAACCGAAGTGGGAATGTGAGGTTAAAAACAGTTTTGGGAAAATTGGGCAGCATTCCAGCATAATATTGGACGTTCCCAGATAGGCAGAAAATGACAGGAGAGTCATATGAATCCAAAGAGCAATAACCAAGTAATAGTCATATAGTCAGGCAGTAGCAACACAATCACAGAGTAAAAAATGCAGTAGGCAACGACAAATAGGGCAGACTATGATAGGGCAGACTATGATCATACCACTCATCAGTCAATCAACAGGTGCTCAAATAGGTAAACATATACGGCGCGATTATCAGGCCTAGAATCCTCTAACCACATCCTAGCTACCTAACAGCAGATATCTATATCTATCCTAGCAATCGAAATCAAATTCTAACTAACTAATAAGAGCTAATAGCAACTAATAATAGAAATAAACTAAGGAAATAAAACAGAGTTGGAGCAGAGGCTAGTAACCTAGAAGCAGAGTGGAATGGGGTTGGGAATGGGAGGATAGGTAGCAGGGATGAGCAAAAATCAGGAGCAAAACTGCCGCCGATGATGATGGTGGCGGGAACCCACGACGGCGCAGGCAGGAAGGCGGCGCGTACAGAGGCAGAGTAGAGTGAAAGAGACGGAGACAGTGAACTGGGGTTGAGGGGTGTGGGAGATAGAAGAAGAATGAAAGAAGTGAGGAGGGCTGGGTTCACCGGTGGCTGTGGCGGCGCTCAGCGGCGCTGGACGATGGTAGTGAGAGAGAGGGAGGATGGGTGAGAGGGAGAAAGGGTGTACGTGTGAACGAGAGAGGGAAGAAATGAGGGTGATGGTAAGAGGTTGCGGCAGCGGTCGTCGCTGGTATGGTGGTCGGAGCGTGACATGGAAGAAGAGGGATATAGAAAAGACGTTGGAGAAGAGAGGGTTGAGGGGTGCGTCTGCGCGAGTATCCGTCGCGCCCTAGGGTTATCCCTGTTTTCGAATTGATGCGGGCGCGCACAGCCGGCGTCCGCGTGCATTGATGAATTTGGGGATGGGTGCGTGTGCGCCTTGTGTGCTTACGCATGGGTGGTGAGAATTGGCGAGGATGTGTGCGTGTACGGTGCGCGCACGCATGCTAGGAGTTGGGCAGGAGGCATAGTAATGGCCCAGCACTTGCCTAACTCTCGGGAGGCATGTATGGAATGGTGGCATCAGCCAGGTGACGCGTACGCGGCAGGTGTGCGTCCGCGTGCATTGACACTTTTTGTTTATTGGCGCGCTTGCGCGATTTGCGCACTCGCATGAGGTGAGTTAGGCTAAAGGCCTAACACTCGCATAAGAGTGGCCCAACTCTCTGGAATTCAGTATGGTGATGCATCAGCTCGTGAACGCGTGCGCGTATTGCGTGCGCACGCGTCATCCCCCCCTTTTTTTGCTAAAAAAAGAAAAAATGTCCAAGAGCTCCCTATAATGCTTATAACTCTTTATTCAATAAAAAATCATACAATTCACAAAATTACAATTTGATTTTAGGATTTATTCACCTACTAATAAGCACAACATACATGTCAAAATGCTAACAATCAATTTATTAAAGCAACTAGAATGAATGGGGGAACTACCTACAATGGAGTGGAAATCTACATGACATTAGTAACTCAAATCACTTATTAATGAAATCTACAAGAGAGTGGAAAGAGTATACCATGGTGGGGTGTCTCCCACCTAGCACTTTTAGTTAAAGTCCTTAAGTTGGACATTTGGGAAGCTTATTGTCATAGTGGCTTGTGCTTGTACTCATCCTTGAATCTCCAAGGATCTTTGCTTCTCAATTGGTTAATAGAATTTCCAACCATCTTCACCAAGCTTGGGTGGAGTTCCACCCAAGATATGAATTCCTCTAATTGGTCTTCATTCTTCGATTCGGGATCCCATATCTTATTTTCGCATCCGTCTTCAATTTGATCTTCATACTTTTTCTTCCTGGGTGGTTGATACATAGAATTCTCTTTAACACACCAAGCTTTCCTTCTACACCCATGCAAAGTGGTATTCTTCCAATCATGGTTCCTATACTTTAGGAGATTGACCTTAACGAGCCTAATACCAATTTTCCAACCACTACACAACTCGTTCTTGCTTTTAATTCCACAAAGGGCTCTAAGTTGTCCATCCGTTGCAATCAAACCATATTCAAGTGAGAAAGTAGAGCTTAAAGATAAGAATTTTACCCACTTGAATGTTGTGGAGGATGGCAATCTAGGGGGGTGATTCTCCCCACACTTAGACAAGGCAAGATCTATTTTCTTATGCTCTTCTTTTATTGCTTCCACCTCTTGACAAATTTCTTCAATTTCAACCTTCTCCCTTTTTTCACTCGGCTTGGTGTTGTCCTCAAGAATCTCGATTTCTTTCCTAATGGGAGGTGATTCAATTTTGGATAGGAATTCATTGATGAATGAATTCATCTCTTGATCAACCTCTTCATATTCTTCAATTTTGATATACACCATGCTAACTTGTTCCTCTTGGTAGCTTGTTTTCGACTCGTTCTCTTCCTCATTGCTCACCAAGGGTACGGGAGGTCGTGCACACTCTTCTATAATTCAACTCCATGTCCAATGGGAGAGGATTCAATTGTGGATAGAAATTCATCCATGATTGAATCTATCTTTTGATTAACCTCCTCGTATTCTTTAGTCTTGATATGCTCTGGAGGTTGTTGAGATTCACATGGTAGTTCCATATCTCCTAAATCTTGGACCACTTCCTCCTTCGTTTTAATAACCGTAGGCTTCTCCAATTGCTCCAATACTACTACCGATTCTTCCTTTTTCACCGGATTTTCCGATATCTTCTCCATGCTTTGCTCTTCCTTTGGCTTTTCACATGGGGCTACGGAAACAACTTGAGTATTCAAACATTGGTGGGCTAAAGTGTGCACCACCTTGGTTAAGTTGGTCACAAACTCAAGTGTATCCCGTTTCATGGCTTCTTGTCCTTGAAGTAACAAAGTGAGAGGATCATCTATTGCGGCTTGGGGTGAGTAGGAAGGTTCATTATTTTAGAGAGAGGGTTCATGGTAGGAAGGTGGTTCCTCTTGGTAAAATTGTGGAGAAGATGTGTATTTTGGTGGTTCTTGGTAGTAATATTGATAGGGTTGTGGTGGTTCTAAGGGTTCTTGCTCATAATGATTACAAGGATGTGGTACGGGTGATTGGTTATATGATGGATACGGGTCACATAAAGGTACTTGGTAGAAAGGGGCTTGTGAGTATGGTTGAGCATCATGTTGAGGATAAGAGTCATAGGCATATGGTGGTGGTTGATTATCACAAAAGGAGTCACCATAGCCATTGAATTGGTATACATTGGGATGGGAATTATATCTATAAGTATCCGAAGGTTGTTGCCAATAGGAATGATCACTTCCTTGAGACTCCTCCCATCTTTGTTGATTCCATCCGTGATACATGTTATCATTGAAGTTCATATTTCCTACAACACAATTGGAGCCAAACTCATAGCCAAAGTGAGAATTCATCATGGAAAAACAAAGTAAAACTAACAAAATCTAGTAAACAAGCAAAGGACAAGCTATTTACAATATTCACATATGTACAATAACCAATAACATAACACCATTGCAAATCCCCGGCAACGGCGCCATTTTGATGATTGGATTTTTTGACGGTTTAGAATTTCACTAATGAAATCTCGTTGTAAAGTATAGTCTCTAAACCAACAATAATCTTTTCATACAAAAATTTGTTTGTCACAAATACAAATCCCTAAAATCTATAAATCGAAGTATTTAAACCTCAGGTCGTCTCTTAAAGGACTTGCAGGGTAGTGTTCTTGTTATTGGTTACGGACTTGTTAATTTTGGGGTTTTGGATGAGAAACATGAATAGTAAATGGTAATAAAATTCTAATAACAAAATGGTCTTGGCAAGGTTTGGTGGTCAAGGATCTCTATTATTATCACTAGCCACAATTATGATAGTTGCAAGGATCAACCCCACTAAGTCATCCTCTAACAAGTAGCAAAGGAAAGTCAAATAAGTTATATCAATCCAAATCCATAAGTCCTAGCTTTCCACTAATAGAATTAATGAAGGCTAGAGTCAATGGCTATCAACTTTCAATCACTTGGACATTAGTTACTCAAGAAATCCTAAGTTACCTTCCCAAGCCAATAACATAAAACTCTACTCTAACATCCTCCCAAGCATTTCATCAAACACTTGGAAGGTACAAAAGAAAAGTATAATAAATCACAACAAGAATGAATTCTAACAACAATTGAATGCAAAGAATTAACAACAACAATCAAGGAAATCACAATTATCATGAATTACCTCAAATTGCATTATTAAAAGGAAACAAAAGAACAAAAATATATCTACAACAAAGTGAAGAATTACAAGGATTAAGGTACAAAACTAGAGAGAGGAAGAATAGAGGAGTAAGAATTGATAAAGGAATAGTAAATCAAAGCATGAATTAATCCTAGATCTAAGAGGAGAGATTAACCTAAACCTAATCCTAATTCTAGAGAGAAGTGAGAGCTTCTCTCTCTAGAATACTACCTCTAAACTAATCCTAATGTGAATGTATGAACTAAACTTGCTAGAATGCAAAAGATGATACCTTCTTCTTCAATCCTTGGTCCTTTAAAGCACTTTGGCACCAAAATTGGTTGTAACTGGGCCCCACAGCTTCCCAGAAATCACTGGGCATGAGTTGCAGTAAAAGAATCACGTGCGCACTGCGACGCGTACGCGCACGGTATGCGTACGCGTCCCTGGCTGATTTGGCGAAGTGCGCGCGAGCGCCTTGTGCGCGTGTACGTCCTTGGCTGGGATCAATTCTTTGGTTTTTTATGCTTCTCTCCACTTGCATGTTTTCTTCCTTGCTCCTTTGATCCATTTCAAGCCTATTTCATCATAAGATTACTGGCAAACACATCAAGGCACCTTATGGAATCAATAGGGAATTAAAATTATCAAATTAGAGGCTTAGAAAGCATGTTTTTACAATTAAGCACAAATAAGGGAGGGATCACAAAATCATGCTAATTCATTGGCTAAATGTGAGAAAAGGTTAGCAAAATACTCCAAATTCAACACAAAATAAATCCTAAAACTGGGGTTTATCAATATGGTCAAGTGAGTATGGAATTCGGATCTTTGATCAACTTAAACTTTCCACCTAACCTATGACCACCTATACAATTTGAGTACAAACCTAACTACCCTTTTTTCACTTTTTCACATACTCATGCATTCTCTTTAATTCACATTCCATATGCATTGATTTTTATCGTACTTTACTTTGGGGCAATTTGTCCCCTTTTTATTTCTTTTTCTCGTTTTCTTTTGTTCTTTTATATATATATATATATATATATATTTTTTTTTTCTTTTTTTCTTTATAATTTTTTCTAAGGTATATACAAACGTATCAATGCATATGATTTTACATCTTTAATGCATGAATATGTACTCAATCCCATGATTTTCAACAAAAATGCAAAATACACTTTTACCTCAACCAATGTCCCAAGTTTTCCATACCCAAATGATACACACCCCCACTAGCCTAAGCTAATCAAAGATCCAAATTAAGGACATTTATTGTTTTTCGCTTAGGGGTAGTGATGTGCTACAATTAAGAACAAAAGGGGTTAAATAGGCTCAAAATTGGCTAACAATGGTTGATGAAAGGTAGGCTATTTGGGTAAGTGAGCTAATTGAAATGATGGCCTCAATCATATAAATGCATGTATATATGGAATAATGGACATATAGACTCAAACAAATCAAAGATTACAATCATAGAAAGAGAACAATGCACACAATAATGAAAATAAGTGGTTATAAGATGTAACCACACAATTGGGCTCAAAACTCACATGCTTGTGTTCTTAGCTCAAAAACCATGTTCCAAAATACATTCTTTAAGCAAGTTCAACACAAAATTTTTTTTCAAATTAGTAGGGTACCCTAAAAATAGTTTCTTGGAAAAGAGATCATCACCCTAATCAAGTAGTCCTAATATAAAATAAGTGGTAAAATATGTACAAATTATAACTAACATGCAACCTATCATGCAACACAACAACTAACTAACAAAGAAATTTAAAAAAAAAATTGGTGTTGATAAAGGAGGTTGTTACCCATGGAGATCAGTCGGACGACCTCCCAACACTTAAAAATTTGTACCGTCCTCGGTGCATGCAAAGAAGAGCAAGGTGGACGGGTTGCTACAACTTGTTGAACTTCTTCAATAGGTTGTGCAGATGACTTGTTTGTTGCCCCCATTTAGATGCTTTTCCTTTCCCTCTTGGTGGCCATCCTAAAAGGAAAGAAAAAGAAAGAAAATTAAATTAAGCCTATAACAAAGATATCAAAGCAATAGAACATAGGCGGGGGATAATGCCCAATAAGAGTAAGGTTCTCACTACGTGTTAGCTATGCATGTAAGTGGAAAAGCAATATAGGCATAGAGAATATCAACTAATACTTGATGCAAGAACAAAGTTAAAGCATGAAGAACACTTATGAGCATCAAGTTTAAATAGAAATTGACACAAACAAGATTAGTGGTAAGCATGAGAGTATTTGGTCCTATCCTAACACAATGACAATAATGTACAAAAGCAAGGGATCATGAGCTAGGAATGACTAAAGCACTAATCTTGTGTGTAGAGCAAATATTACAATTAATGCCAAAAAAAGTCACGAAGCACCAAGATTAACCAAGAAATTCTCAACAATTGAGTATAAGAGTTCAACACCATTATTAAAATAAGACATAGAAAGAAAGGGAAAACAAGTTACAAAAATAAAATTGAAAAGTAGTGAATGAAAATGAACAAATGCAACATGCTAAAGGACAATGAAAAATAAGAAGAATAAGAAGTGGAAGCTTGAAGAGATTGAGAAGAAGAAGAAAGGTAATGGAAGAAAGAAGATAGAAGAATGAATTAAAGTAAAGAAAGAAAGAAGGGCGCGCATGTTTAAAAATTGCGTCGAGCAACCGACGCGCGTGCGCACCGCACGCTTACGCGTAGGTATGCAGAGGAGAGAGGGACGCGGAAGCGCCAAGTGTGCCTAAGCGTGGATGGGGACATGCGCATGGACGCGTACATGAGATGTACACATCCGCATGGGTGGAGACTTGGGCCAGAGGCACAAAGTCAGCCCAGAGTTGGCATAACTCTCGGGTCCTTGGCATGGATGCTACAACAGCGCATCGACGCGTACGCATCATGTACGCGTATGCGTGCATCACCCTTTTTTTATGCTTAGAACAAAAATAGGGCACTCTCCTAATCTACAAGCATTTTAAAACAATCAAAAATCAAATTTAACAACAAATCTTTTTAGTTTTTGGAAAACTTTCAAATACCAAACAAACAAAACTTACACTTCAAGTAAAATACAATCTAACAACAACTACTCTGATCAAAACATGAATTTAACAAAAAACTTATCAATCAAAGCAAAATGTATAAGAGTATAGAAAATAAGAAGAACTACCTACAATGGCAACTCAATTCATTTATTGGTTATATTTACAAGAGAATGGAAAGAGTTTACTATGATGGGGTGTCTCCCACCTAGCACTTAAAGTTTAAGTCCTTAAGTTAGACATTTGGGAAGCTCTTTGTCATGGTGGCTTATGCTTGAATTCATTTTGGAACTTCCACCAATGCTTGGACTTCAAGTAGGCTCCAAAGTTCAAAATCAATGGCTCCAGGCTTTGATGAAGTCCCACACAAGCTAAGGGCTCCCAAAATTGATCCTCATATATACCCGGATCCCAAATCTTATTTTTGCACCCATCTTCAAGTTGATCATCATGATTCCAATTGGGTGGTAGGTGATCCAAATTCTCATGTGAGCACCAAAGCATGTTCCTAGACCCCTTCAATTGAGGACTATATTAACCATTGCACTTAGACCTTAAGTTTCTAACCATAAGGGACCTTGATTAGCATTTCCACCCACTAATCAATTTTCTTTTGCTCTTAACCCCATAAAGAGCTCTAAGTTGACCATCCATCTTAAGCAAACCATATTTAAGGGAGAAAGTAAAGCTTAGGGATAGAAATTTTACCCACTTGAATATTGTGTTGGATGGTGACTTAGAAAGGGGTGTCTCTAATGGTCTTGCAAGTTCCACTCCCTTGTGCTCTTCTTTGATTATCTCCACCTCTTCACAAGCTTCCTCAATTTCAATCTCTTCCTCTTGGTAGCTTTCTTCCAATTCAACCTCTTCTTCATTGCTTACCAAGGGCATGGGAGGTTGTGCATATTCTCCTTTGATCTCAATTTCAAGCCTAAGAGGAGAGGATTCAATTATAGATAAGAAATTCTCAATGATTGAATCCATCTCTTGATCAACCCCTTCTAATCTTTCATCACTCATACTATGCCTTGGAGGTTGTAAATTATCCTCCTCAACATCAATTTCAAGTTTAATGGAAGAAGGTTCTATGATTCCACATTCCCATGGACTTCCTACATCTCCTAGGTCTTCAACCACTTCTTCCGGCTCAATTGTCTCAGCTTCCTCCCCTTGTTGACTCCTTGCTTCAACTCCTCTTCTCCACCTTGAAGCACCAAACTCACTCCCTCACTATGCTCCTTGATTGCTTCTCCACATTCAACAATGGGAGTTCCTTGATCGCATAGGCTTAGGCGGGAGGAGACCATATTGTGAACGGCTTCTGCCACGGTAGCTATCTTGGCTTGTAGTTCCTTGAACTCCTTTTGGTTCTCTTCTTGCCTTCAGATGTAAGAGCTAATACATCCTTGGAGAGAATCATCCATTGGAGGTGGTGGGGGAAGAGAAGGTTCATTGTTTGGGAGGGAAGTTTCATAATTAGAAGTTGGTTCATCTTGGTAAGGGTATGGAGGTGGTGTATACTGAGGTGGTTCTTGAGAGTAATTGTGTTGGAATGGTGGTGGTTCCATGTATGGTTCATATGGCTCATAAGGTGGTTGGTATGGTGGATAAGGATTAGGGTCATAATGAGGTGTTTGGTGGTAGGAGGCTTGTAAGTAAGGTGGTTCAAAATTAGGTTGAGGGGGTGGTTCATAGGCATGTAGTAGTGGTTGTTGACAACTACAATAAGGATCACCACATCCATTAGATTGATATGCATTAGGGATAGAATTATACCTATAAGTAACCGGAGGTTGTTATTGCCAAGAAGGTTGATCAATCCCTTGAGGCTCCTCCCATCTTTGATTGTTCCATCCTTGATGCGTGTTACCATTGTAGTTTCCATTTCCTATAATATAATTTGAGCCAAACTCATAGCCAAAGTGAGGATGAGAATTCATAATAGCAAATAAAAACAAAAGCTACAAAGAATAAGCAACAAGTCCTAAGCCTAACAAAAACTAACAAACAAGCAAAAGACAAACATATTCACATATTCACAATAGCTAATAACATAACATCATTGCAATTCCCTAGCAACGGCACCATTTTGATGAGTGAATTATCTTGTCGGTATAGAATTTCCAAAATAAATCCTCGTTGCAAGTATAGTTCTAAGCCAACAAACAATCCTCCCAATAAAAAATTTGGTTGTTACAAGTAACAAATCCCAAATAAGAATTAACCAAAATATTTAAACTCTGGGTCATCTCACAAGAAATTGTAATAAAGTGCTCAATTATTGGCTATGAAGAATAAGGGGTTTAATTTTATATTTTGGCAAGAAAATAAATGGCAAGAAAAGTAAATGAACAATTAACTAATAAAAGAAAGGAAAAGATACTCTTGGCTAGACATAGGTAATTGAGATCACCATCCTTGTCTACAAATCATATATTGATAATTATGAGAGGCCAACCTATTAAGTCTACTTTCAAAAGCCTTAAGTACGTAATATCTACTCCTAGGCTTGAAGTACGTCAAATAGGCTTGATCACATCAACCCATAAGTCCCAACCTATCTACTAATTATATTAGCAGTGAGTTAGTGTCAATGAGTATCAAATTGATCACCAAAAGTTCTCAAATCACCAATTCATTGAGACCCAATGACTCAAGATCACTCAATTCCCTTAGCCTAGGCCAAGAGTAAAGGAAACTACTCAAAAACTAGAGAAAACATTTCATCAAACACTTAGAGTGAAAGAAAAGTAAACATCACCAAATGCAAGAATTAACAAGACCCATAACCATCATGAGCAAGAAATCAACAATAACAATGAAGATAAACATCAAAGAGAGAATGGAAACATAAAATTGCATTAAAAGAAAAGTAAATCCAACAAGGGTTCATGAACATAAAAAAGAGTAAAATAAGGACATTAACAAGAGAAACTAAGAAGATTGAGACAATAGAACAATAAAATGTAAAGAGAATTGAACTAAAAACAAGAATTGAAAGATGAATTTGAGAGAGATTAACCTAACTTTACCCTAATTTCTATCCTAAATCTAGAGAGAGGAGAGAGCTTCTCTCTCTAGAATTCTACCCTAAAACATGATGAAAACTCTAAACTATGACTACTTAGTTCATTTCCCTTCAATCCTTGGGTTTAATAGCATCAGATATGAGTTGGATTGGGCCCAAAATGCTTCAGAAATCGCCCCCAACGAGTTGCCAAAATGCACCCACGCTGATCCTGCAATGCATGCGCGTTATGCATGCGTACGCATCCTTAGACGCCAGAAAACTATGACAAATCTTATATCATTTTGAAGCCCCCGATGTTAGCTTTCCAACGCAACTATAACCTTCTCATTTGGATCTTTATAGGTCAAGTTATGATTGATTGAGTACAAAGAGGTCAGGATTGACAGCTTTGCAGTTCCTTCATTTCTTCATGAGTTCTCCCACTTTGCATGCTTTTCCTCCATTCCTGCAATCCAATCTTTTCCTTCTAAACCTGAAATCACTTAACAAACATATCAAGGCATCGAATGGAATTAAAGTGAATTAAATTTAGCTATTTTGGGCCTTAAAATCTAGGGAGAATTACAAAACCATACTATTTCATTGAATAAATGTGAGAAAAGTTGATAAAATCCCCCAAATTAAGCATAAGATAAACCACAAAATTGGAGTTTATCATCAAGCCACTGCTTTGCTCTGTCCCTCACTGCAAATAGGAAGACCATGCGCTTATAGACCTCAGGATTCAATCCATTCGTCTTCATAGTGTCATAGATCTGCAGGAAGTTGGAGATGAATAAATTGTGATCCTCTTATAGAAGTTCATGAAATTGGTAATTCTGCTGCACTAGAGTGATCAATTGAGGGTTAAGCTCAAAATTATTTGCACCAATAGCAGGTACAACTATACTGCGCCCATAGAAATTAGGGGTGGGCGCAATGAAAGTGGGAGCCTCTATGTCAAAGTATAGAGCTCCCAATGAGATATCTAAAAAAATTAAGAAATAAAATAAATTAAAGTAAGCAATTAAATTAAAATTTCGAAAATAAAAGTGAGAAAATAAACTAAAAATTTTCGAAAACCAAATAGAGAAAAACACTAAAGTTTTTGAAATTACTAATGAAAAATACTAAAGGGACACCAAAGTTAAAATAAAAAATTAAGGTAAAAAATAAAGCAAAATTTGAAAATAAAGAAAAAAAAATAAAATAAAAAAATTGACAATTAAAGGAAAAAGTAAATAAATAAAACTAAAAAATACCTAATTTAGGCAACCAGACAACTAGTAGTTGTCAATCACAAACAATCCCTGGCAACGGCGCCAAAAACTTGGTGCGGATTTTGAGAATGTCAACAACTTAACCGACAAGTGTACCGGGTTATCCAAGTAATACCTCAGGTGAGTGAGGGTCAATCCCATGAGGATTGTTGGACTGAGCAACAATGGATATCCAGTTGGACTTAGTTAGGCGAATATAAAAAGGGTTTTGAAGGTTGCAATTCACATAAACAATAAACATGAAAATAAAGAAAGAAAATAAGGGTTTCGTGTGAAAACAGTTAAGGCTTCGGAGATTTTTATCTTTCTGGATTAAAGGTTCTTACCAACTATTTTAACAATCTATAATTCATTCCATGGAAAACGGTAAATGTCTAAACCCTAATCTTTTAGTGATTTAGCCTCCTCTAACCTTCATTAACCACCACTGTCGTGGTCACTTAATTCTGATTCAAGAGTTAAGTTCAAAAACTAGTTTATGACCATAAAAACCCTAATTACCCAAAGCTAACAGGATTATATATCACATATCCCAATTAGTTCATGTAATTAGCAATTTAGGCAGAATTTGTTTTCAAGCTGTAGTTCAAGCAAGATAACTCTCTCAAGAATCACAAGAACTCATGTACAATAAGGGTCATACTCTCGATCCATCCAAATTTAGAAGATAAAGAACGAAAATAATTCTTAGAATTGAATCAATACATTAATTAAAATAGAAGAATAATAGTTCAAATCCATAGAAGTAAATAGAGCTCCTAACCTTAACCAGGAGGTCTAGTTGCTCATGACTTATAAAGAAACTAGGGTTGTGAAAACTGTGCAAAAAGAAGCAGATCTGAGATACCAAGAGTTCTTTTCCCTTTTATACTGACCTAATTTGATACGAAATTAAAATAAAATAATAAATCCTAAAACTAAAAGATATTGTTTGTAAATAAAACTTATAAAAGAAAAATAAAATAAAACTAATAAATGCTAAATCCACTTGAAAAGCACAAAGAGTGGGTGAATTTGGTCAGCTACTGACGTTAAACGCCATCTTGGGTGTTTAACGCCCTAAAGGGAGTTGTGTGCCTCTGGTCCTGATCCCTTGCTGGCGCTGAACGCCCTGCTAGCATTTAGCACCCAGGGGGGGTTCTACCAGCTTTTTTGTTTTCAGCTCCAAACTCCGCCAAACTGCTCCGAATTTTACCTGAAATCATAAAAAGACCATAACAACTAAAAGTAGCATCCAAATGGGATTTTTGCACTAAAATCAAATAAAACTAAATAAAATCTAACTAAAAACAACTAGAAAATGCTAAGAAAAAAGGTATAAGATGCTTGATTCGGGAATTCAAGATTTTCACAACTTAACCGACAAGTGCACCGGGTCATTCAAGTAATGCCTCAGGTGAGTGAGGGTCAATCCCACGAAGATTGTCGGACTGAGCAAACAATGGTTATCCAGTTGATTTAGTTAGGCGAACAAAAGAAGGGTTTCTAAGGTTGCAATTCGCATGAAAAAATAAAAAAGAAAGTAATTAAAGCAAATAAGGGTTTGGTGTAAAAATAGTACAAGAAAACAGTTAAGGTTTCGGAGATGTTTATCTTTCCAGATTAAAAGTTCTTACTAACTATTTTAAAAATGTATGATTCATTCCATGGAAAACTGTAAATGTCTAAACCCTAATCTCTTAGTGATTTAGCCTCATCTAACATTCATTAACCACCACTCTCGTGGTCACTTAATTCTGATTAGAGGGTTAAGTTTAGAAACTAGTTTATGGCCACAAAAATCCTAATTACCCAAAGCTAATAGGATTATACATCACATATCCCAATTAGTTCATGTAATTAGTAATTTAGGAGGAATTTGTTTTTAAGCTGTAGTTCAAGCGAGATAACTCTCTCGAAAATGACAAGAACTCATGTAGAATAAGGGTCATACTCTTGTTCTATCCAAATTCATAAGATAAAGAACAAAAACAATCCTTAGAATTGAATTAATACATTAATTAAAATAGAAGAATAATAGTTCTAATCTGTAGAAATAAATAGAGCTACTAACCTTAACCAAGAGGTTTAGTTGCTCATGATTTACAGAAAAACTAGGGTTTTGAAAACTGTGCAAAAGGAAGAAGATCTCAAATTCAAGTGATCTTTTCCCTTTTATACTAACCTAATTTGAAATGAAAATAAAATAAAATAATAAATACAAAACTAAAAGATATTGTTTATAAATAACAATTACAAAAGAAAAATAAAATAAAATTAATAAATGCTAAATCCACTTGAAAAGTCCAAAGAGTAGGTGAATTCGGTCAGCTGCTGGCGTTAAACGCCATATTGGGCATTTAACGCCCTACGGGGAGTTGTGCGCCTCTGGTCCTGATCCCTTGCTGACGCTAAACTCCAGTTGGGCGTTTAGCGCCCAGGGAGGGTGCTGCCATCTTTTTCCTTTTTAGCTCCAAACTCTGTCAAATTGCTTTGAATTTCACCTAAAATTATAAAAACACTAAAACAATTCAAAGTAGCATCCAAAGGAATTTTCGTTCTAAAATCAAGTAAAACTAAATAAAATCTAACTAAACACAACTAGAAAATGCTAAGAAAAAAGGGTACAAAATGCTCACGCATCAGCTATGTGAATATATATACTTTTGTGATTAAGTGATTGAAAATAAAGTCTCCTCTCGTCTTCTTAATTAAAGTAATGGTTTGTATTCACGAAGGCTCAATATTAAATAAAGATAGTCTACAATAAAAAGGTTTAGAGTTAAGTATCGCCTAAGGTTTTGGTACGATCATGAGGTGCTAAAAGTTAGGGAATTACAATAGGCGTCAACCATGTTGGGCTTTTCAACAACATATCTGAGTAAAATCATACATTTGTTAAAATTATTACATGACCATGTATCATAGATAAGATGTTTTGACTTTGTTTTTGATTATTAGGATACAGCAAAAATATTTCTTTGGAGATTGATGCTGGTTAGAATTTGCTTAAGGAATGCTATTGTACTAAATTTTACATTATGTGACATTGCATTTTTACTCTGTCACAATATAAGGATGATTACACTTTAGATTCAAAATACCACTGACTGTAATTAAGAATTCTATATGCAATGTCTAACCCTAGATCTCTTAAGCAATGTTATTATTGAGAGCCAAAATTATAATTTGGGATGAGATTCATATGGTTAGTAGATATTGTTATGAAGTACCAAAGAAATACTTGAACGATATTATGTTGTTTTTTCCTCACATATAACAAAGATTTGTCTTTTTAGAGAAAAGATAGTTGTATTAGATAGAGACTATAGACAAATCTTTCTTGTTATTTCACAAAGATCAATACAAGATATTGTTCGTTCAACTGCATATTCATCTTAGTTTTAGCATTCTTTAGGTGTTTGATGAGAACCAAAAGTATGTTCGGAATTTCATAAAATAGAATTTCTCCATTGTAAGTATAGCTCCGAACCAACAAGTGACCCTAATCAAAGTTTAATTTTAAAATTAAAATTAACCTAGAGTATTTAGACTCCCGGGTCATTCTCCCTAAGAACTAGTGACAGCAAGTGCATAAAATTGGTTGTGAGAATCAAGGGATATTTTCAATAAAGAAGAAAACAATTAAAGGAATTAAAGAACGATCCGAAATTGTAATTAATAAACTAATAAAGGAATAAAAGAACTATGTATGTAACATAAATAAGTAAGACTCAAGACGGATGGAAATGTGGTTCAAAACATAAATGGAACCTTGACTTGAGATGGGTTATGGAATTCCTTCCTTGCCATAACCACAACTATGATAATTATGATGGATTAATCTCACTAAGTCAACTCTTAACATCAAAGGATAAGTGAAGTGAGCATAATTGTTATTAATCCATAAATCCTAACTAACTTACTAATTACCTTAGTAAGAAGCTAGCGTTAGTGAAAACAATAACATTAACAACCCAAGAATTATCACTAAATGTCAGACATTATGGCTCTAGTAATCCATATACTCATTTTTCCAAGCCAAGGGGTGAAAATTTACCCCATAATCAAAATTGGCATTTTATCAAACACATAGTGGGCATAATCATAAAACATGACAAAATTGGAAAAATGATAAAAAATTATGAGCCACAAATGATCAAAATCAACAAAGGCAACTCAATAAACATATAAAAATCACTAAACACCAAATTCGTTAACCAAAACTCAAAATTACAAAACTATGTATATATTGACAAGAGAAATTGAAATATAAGAGTGTAGAACAAGTAGTGCAATAAAAGAGAAAATTAAGGAATACTTACAATGGGATAGCAAAATCCAAGACCAAAATTGAACTATAAAATGCTATATTGAAAACCTAATTAAAACCCTAAGAGAGAATTTGTATGCTACACTACTCCTACTCCTACTATGTATTTTCCTTAATCTAAAGTGAGCTCCTCCTCATAAGTGTTGTTTCCCCCTTTATATAGCACTTTGATTTCAGCTTCAACCTTCCAGAACTGGGCCAAAAAGCCTTTCAAATCGTGAGCCACGTGACTTTTTAATGAAGTCACGCGCTGGGACTTGTACGTACACACAGGTTTGTGTGTATGCACACTTGGTAATTTTCGTTTTGTGCGTAGGCACATGTGCTGATTTTGACCTTTGTGCGTAGGCACAGAAAGTGTGCATGTGCACACTCTGAAATGTTTTCTCCTTTGTTTTCTTCATGTTTTCTCCCAATTGCTTGCTTTTCTTCCACTCTTATCAAGCCATTCCAATCTATTACCCTGAAATCACTCATCAAAATTATCAAGGTATCGAATGGAATGAAAGTGGAATAAAATTGATTAAATTAAGCATAAAATAGCATAGTTTCACAATTAGATATAATTTGGAGAGAAAACACAAAAATATGCTATTTAGATAAATAAATGTAAGTTTAAATGATAAAATCCACTCAAATCAAATCAAAATTCATTGTCAAATATAGATTCATCAGTATTCAAACTACGAAAAAGACATAAGATTTTGTCCGAACAAATACAAATACTTCAAATCAAGAAGAGGTAAAATAATTTGGTAAGTTTTAACTAGTAACATTTGTCATATTACTTTTTATTCTTGGAATGAATTGAATATAGTACTAACAAATAAAAAAAATCCTAAATAGATTTTAACAAAGACGGTTCTTCATAATAGTATTTGCCATGATAAAAAATAAATTTTAAGGGCAAGCATTATTTCATATTAAATTATACTTACTCAAATCGGTTTTAACATAATAAAAAAGAGCTTTTACTCGTTAATCGTGAGAAAATATCGTTAAATTCAACTACTAATATTACTTACTGAGATGTCTTTAAAATAAATTAAATATTTTAATTTAGTCATAAACTATATGTAGTTATCCATAAATAATTGTTCTACTTTGAAGATAAGAAATAATTACTCATTATTTTTAATATTAAAAGTAGTTAAACTTTAGAATTAATTGACTTGGTAAAATTTTTATAACAATAATTCTTATTTATATTTTTGTTTAAAAATTTAAAAAACAACATTTTATATATTTTGATATAGAGTAAAGTATATTTTTTATCCTTAAAATTTGTTAAAAATTTTAAAATATTTCAAAGCTTTATTTTGTTTTAATTTTATTTCAAAAATTGTTTTATTTGTATCAAATATGCTATTGACACCTAAATTTTCAAAAAGTTTAATATCAATCTAATAATAATGTATGATAACTATGTTTGATTTTGTTTGTATAAATTATTGTTGAATTGCTCTGAAAATTTTTAAAAAATTAGCTGTTATGGATAAATTTGATACAAATTATAAATTTTTAGAAAAAAATTAAAATAAATTCAAATTTAGGAATATGTTTAAATTTTTAACAAAATTTAAAGATAAAAAATATACTTTATCCGTTTATGTATTATCATGTGTAGGAATAGTGCTATATTTTAATAAGAATGTTTTAACATTGGCCAGTTATAACGTACAGATATCCTCATACAGATATTCTTATTGGATGAAGGTCATGCGGACATCTAGTAGTTTACTATTTGATAGATAACAGCTTGGTAGAGTCTGCCGCAGCATGTGTTATCCAGCCGAGCCGCATCCAAACCGATGTGAGCAGCTACCAACCATGTTGGGCTTTGTTTCATATAACCCAGTAACTATCCTAACTATCCTGGTGAAACTAATATTTTAAAGACAAAAAGAAGGAATTAATTTTTTTTATTTTATGGGACACGACAGAAATAAAAAAGGCCAATATAATCCTTACCTTAAAAAATTATATTTATGCAAACAACCACATCACTAGTGGCGGAGAAAAAAAAATTAACTACAAATTTAATAATAATATTTATACTAAAATAAAATTTATAAATATAATTACCTTTTAAGTTTGTTACTAATAAAATAATAAATAAGTAATTTTACAAATAAAAAATATAAAATAATTTATAATGATATTCTTCGAATTTTAAGTGCTTTAAAATTTTCAATAATTGAATCAGAACTAAATTTTTTAGCAATTTATAATATTTATTAAATTTTTTATCAATTTATACAAATATAATAATATTAATATTATTAAATATTTTAATATTTTTTATCATATAAAAAAACTAAAATAAATAAATAGTAAAATATAAAATAATATTAAATTAAATAAATAAAGAAACCTAATTTTTTATATTTAAACTTTACTTATTCAATAGAAAAGTTGCTAGCAAAAGTAGCAAATCCAACATATTTTTAATGTTTACAACTAAAAATTATGATAAAAATTGAACCTAAGTGTTTTAAGTCATTCTAAAATATTTGAACCAATTGAATTATTTTTTATTTTTTAAAAAATTACTACTAATTTTTTTTATAAAAAATTTGGGCCATAGCCCCATTAACATTACCTTTTACATATTAAAATAATTATTTAGACACCAACTTTTACTCTCTCTTATTTTGATCAAATTAAATTGTCAATCTCATTCATTTTTCTCACATTACATTTATCACCTCTAAAATTATATTCAAAAAATATATAAAAAAATAATTTTATGCAGATTTTCTTTGTAGTTTTAATTTAGATGGCATTTTGTGATATTTGCCTCCCAAAATATTTTTTCAAGATTTCTGTTTGAAATGAGTAGCTATATGTAACATAGGTTTAAAATTTGCAAATAAGAACAAGTCTTGAAGTAGAATATATTTAACACAAGTTTTAGAAACATTGATAAATAATGATTGTCAGTTTGTAGTATATTTTTCATAATTAAATTTTATCAATAATAATATACGACTATAGATAAATTTGTATTAATATTGTGATTAATTTATTATCAATGTAAAGTATATGTTTTTTGTGTAAACGTCTGTAAATATAATTATAAATTATTATTGGTTAAAAATAATAATACTTGCTAGTAGCGATGTAGCATTGCTCATATTCTAATTCAACTTACTATTTCTCTATCTATAATTCTGTATCCTTTTTAATTATTTGTAAATTTTTTTATCCATATATTTATATTATGTCATTTATATATATATATATATATATATATATATATATATATATATATATATAATGCCTAAAATTATTAATAATAATACTAATAACATTTTATTTATTCAATTATGAAGTATATTTAAAAATTGGCATTATGTTTTCAATTATTTACATACTATTTAACTATTTTTTCTATTAATCTGCTAAATACTTTTAAAGTCTAATAGTATTTAATTTATATATTGGTACATGTATTAAAATAGCTAAAAATACAAACAAAGAAAAATTTTATAAGAAGAGTCTAATTATACAATGTTTATATACAAATGGTCCTTGGGTGTGACAGTAGGAAAATTGACTTGAATTTTTTTTTTTAAATTTACAATTAAGTGAAATAATTACATGAGCGAAAAAATTTAGAATAAAAAATTGGAGAGTTATGTATTTATAATGTACATTGTCTTTG
The DNA here is from genome assembly GCF_003086295.3 of Arachis hypogaea. Taxonomy (NCBI): domain Eukaryota; kingdom Viridiplantae; phylum Streptophyta; class Magnoliopsida; order Fabales; family Fabaceae; genus Arachis; species Arachis hypogaea. Next base: position 46,874,180 of record NC_092037.1, on the reverse strand, counting down.
ATTCTTAGAGTAAAAAGCACAATTCAACTTTTTTTATAATATTTTTTAATCGTATATAAATTAATTAAAAAATATTTTAATTTTTTTAAATTAAATTCAAAATTCTAATTTTTATTACAATTAAAAAACTTTAATCCTAAAAATAATTAGTTTAGGATATAAAAATTAAATATGAAGATTATGAACTCATCTTTGAATCAATACATTGTTATTGATTTTATTTAATTAATAAATACTACATACTAGCTAATATGTATAATTTAGATACTGTGACAATAATTAACACAAATAATTTAAAATGACTTAAAAATGAGATTTTTTTAAAGGTTATAAGAAAGGAGAATGTATATTTTATAAATTGAAGAAAAAAAAATATCATTTTAGTATCTCTTAAAAAAAATAAATTTTTCTTTTAAATTTATTGAACACATTTTTTAAATTTCTTAAATTTAATAATATTTTGAAGTGAAATCTTAGATTTTTTATGTGTAGTTCAGGGATAAAATTATTGAATTTTATACATATCGAGTCAATTAGTGATCAAACTTAGTTTGAGAAGACTTGATTTGATAATAATATCTAATATTTTTATATTTTTTAATAATTTAAATAATTGTTTAGGGTGAAAATTGTTGAAAAAATAACATGATGTAACACTATTTTATAAAAAATCATTTACAATGCACTGTTAACTACAAGCTTCAACCAAAATGTATGGACCACCTCTAATATTGATTTATACTAAAGGAGCAAGTCAACCATTAAGAAATATAAACATAAATGATTATTAAAAAAAATAAGCCACTCTTTTCGCAATAAATATTTAATCAATAATTTTGTGCTGAATAAAATTATACATTTAACTACCACTCAAAAATTAAAACAATAATTTATGTGTTTTCAAGCTCTAGATGTACATTCAACTACCACCCTTTTCCTTATTATAACATGCATCACCCTGCTGCATAATACAACCAACGGAACGCGTGACGTTCACTCGTTCAGAACCCGTTCGACTTCACGCCACCAAACCAGCTCTAAGCACCTTTTATCAGCTTCTGCCGCCTCCTCTGAGCCAGTTGCATAGTGCAATATGGGGTCAATACGTGTCAACATATGAAACAAAATGACAAAAAATCTGTATATCTGTATAAACTTTAATCTGTATACTAGTGCGACCCTTTAACATTTTAAAATTCAAAGCAAATTTGATGAGAGTTGATTTGCAAGTCAAATCACCTTAATTCTCAATTGTATTGAAATTTGTTCAATAATATTATATAACTAGTAAATATTATTATTTTAGATCAGTATTTGACTAACAATAATTTATATTTATATTTATAAAATTTTATATATAAAAATATATAATTTGTATTTATATTTATAAAAATTTATACATATAAATTAATATAGTTTGTATTCACTTTTTTAAAAATTTACATATATAAATTAATAAAATTTATTTATTAAAAATAATTTAATATTTATACTAATTAAATAATAACAAAATATTAAAAATTATTGGCTTTAAAAATCTCTTTTAATCAATTAAATATGAAAATTAGAACTTTCAAGTAAAAAGAAAAAATAAAGAATTAATAATTTAATTTTTTTCCTTGTTGTTCCAAATTAAAGAAAAGAATTAAACTGTCTAGAGAATTCTAATTCTCACCTTTACGGCTTTACAAACACACAGTTGTTCTGAACCAGAAATTGAGAATTGAAACCCTAATTAGAAAGAGTGACCGGCTGGTAGCTAGCTAGTTTCTTTCCCACAGGTAGTGGCGATAGGTCTCAGTTAGACTCGGGTTCTACACATCACTCGGCGTGATGCCGTGAATTTAGGGGTAAAAGGAAAATCTTGGAGCACTTGCCGTAATCCCAAAAGCAAAGCAAAAATGGAGGGGCAGCAATGGTGGAGGCTCAGGTTCTCCTTCAGGAACGCAACCATAGTGGTGTGCTTCATTAACGTAGTCACTGCACTCTTCTTGCTCCATGGATTCCTCACTTCTTCCTACACCCGCAACAAACTCTCCTCACCTAATTCCAACCCAGGCTAGTTTCTCTTTCTTAAATTCGGTTGTCTTGTGGAATATTGTAGCGTTTTGAATTCGATTGGATCGTAGTTATTGCCTAATTTTGTCGAATGTTCCATAGATTTAATTTCTTGACCAAATGGATTTTGCATAATTTCCATATTCTTATGAATTTGACATTTTCTTTTAAATAGTTACGGATATTTTTTTTCTTTTTTAATTTGAGTTTTTTTTTTCCGATTTTGGTCTCTCTACTTTTATCTTAATTCTTAAATGATTTGAGAATTTTGTATTTGGTATTTATAACTCGGTTGATTGACGAATGGTCCAATGGCAAATTTGGAATACGAACTTTATTGGAAAAGTGTTCTCGTTCAATTATTTGGTTGCTGCCCGCGATATGATGTGAGTTTCAATCAATAATTCATCTCAATTGATAATATTTGAACATTCAAAATAAGAACAAGATCTTACAGAGAAAAAATAGAGAGTTTTAATATGCAGTTTTCAGTACCGTGTATGATACGTTGTTCAAAGAGGGTTGCTCCATTTTCCTCTTATCAGCTATGAGGGTTGCATTGTAGGTCATCCTGGACAATAGCGTTGTACAAAAGGTGTGACTTACAAAATTTGTAATTAGACTCTTATTATGGTGGTTGGAAATACAATTTACCACTTCATTCTATATGCAAGCCAGACCTCTCTCCTAACCTTTGCTTTATTTTCTTCTCACATTCCGGAAATGAATCTTTTTCAGCTAATCCAAGTCTTATGAATCAGTGTTACGTATTAAGTTTATTCCACATATTGTTGACTGCCTTGCGATGGCCAAAAAATTTTAAATTTATTTGCATCTTCTACATCCATTGGATACACTTATCAAGAATAAAGTCAGGAAATTACTATAGTTAGGCATTAAAAATGGTACAGCCAATAAACTTGGTTAGCCTGTGTAGAATTGTCTTATCAATCCATTTAAAATTATAAGATGTGGTGCATGCTGTAATTTTATTTATTTATTTTTTTCTGGTGTGAGCATACTGCAATTTAATTTTATGGTTGTCCTGTTTTATACTTATACTTAGGAAACTTGTTATTAAACATAGTTGTTGTCATGAATCAAAATGTCTCAAAATCTTTAGCTATTTGATATGAATGGTGGAAATGCTCCCTCAAACAATCCCTTTAATTGTGGATGTAGAGTCCACATTCCACATTCTTGCAATGAAGTTGTATGAGCCCTGTGTAATAATTGGCAGAAGGATACTCGAACTGGAATAAAAATTGGCAGAAATACCAAGAGAGTTTTACTATTTCTCAAGCATGGAAAATTTTGGCATCTTATATTGTACATTGACTCTAATTATGAAATGCTCATATAATTTTCACTTATAAATTGCAGCTCAATTGAGTTATATTAAGGAATCTGAGGAGATTCGTCTTGCTATGTTACCATTGGAGTTGATAAAGAGAGTGAGTTTCAAATTGGTTTTGTTTATTTATCGTGTTTCTTGCTAAATAGTATTTTCTGAGCATAACTTGTTCCCAGGATGTCCAAAGTAGGAATTTTATTTGAAAATAATTATTCTCCTAACAGATTTGATTTCTAGAACAAACATTATACTTCATTTGTTGTTAAATATTCATCCTTTAGCGAGAACATTGTCAACCTTTTAGGGGTCATTTTTCAAGTCATTCAAGAAGCACTTTCCATATAGTTGTTTCTCAGGGTACTGGACTTTATTAAGCAACTTGCCATATCTGTATTTCTTCAGCCATATTTTTCAGGGTTTCGCTTCATTGCTGAGAGCATGTGAATTTGAACGGAGGAATGTAATATTGTCCCATAGCATGACGCTATATTGTCATTCTACTGCCTCATGAAAAACTAAACCTGTATTTTTCTCCTGGACAAAGTCTGGTCACTGGAAGAGAAATTGTGGAGTTGTAGTTCTGCAGCTTGTCATGTGAAATCCTCATTGATGTTAATAAGATACTCAGATTTCCAATTTGCCCCTTTTTATCCGAATCTAGATTGAAAAGTCACACTTTATCCATAATTACGTGTGGCCATGGGGTATTTCAAGATAAGTGTTATAATTAACTTTTTCAACATGGCTACAAGTTCACACACAAGAATCCCCATCCTCTTAAGCATTTTCATTTTTGCATTTTGCAGTTTGGATTTTACCATTGAAAATTGGCAGTACTAATGCTTTCATGTTTTAGTTATAACTTAAAATTTACCTTAAAAAATTAGCAAATAAGATTTATTAAACTTTTGAGTGGGCCAATATTTGCTACTAAATGCTGCAAAAGTGTCATTTGACTTCCTTTGAGGGGCTGATAACGGGTCAGAAATGTTTTATTCAATTACCGGAGGTTCGGTTATACTGAATTTTTACACGAATGATTTCTCTGTGACTGTGAATGTCTTCCTTCATAGGTGAGAGAGATTGAGCAGGATGTATACACTGAATCAGAAACAGCCCAGAAGAAAGACTTGAAGCAGACTGCTGCAGTTGATCTGTCTAAAAGGTTAAAAGATATCCGTTCCTTAAATGACGCTGCCAGCCTGAAAGGTATCTCTCTTTTCTCCTTGTAAATCACTTTATTATATGTGCACATGTTCAAAGATCGAACTCCGAATATGTGATGCTCATCACTTCTCTGTTGTCAAAAAAATATAAATTGAGTTGAACTGACATATGCATGAGGGTCTTTTATTGATTCAGTAAAGCTTATACGGTTAGGAATAATAAATTCCTTGTAGGCTTATACATATTTACTGTTAAACAAATGATCAGTTACTCAGTTTCTACAATTTAGTGTATTCTTTTTCTTTCAACATGGACTTGGCTAGACATGCATCTTCCGCCAGAAATATTTTGAATCTTTTACTCTATAAATCCCAACAGTTTTTTCTCATTTGCATATTACTCCAAATCTCTGAGGCTCTAAAGTCCCTTTTGGTAACAGTCTTAGGATACAAAACATGGAGATATTGAGACAATAGAGACGAAAAAAATCTGTCCCTATTGCTCCCATGTTTTTAGTGATCAGAGAATACAAAGACACATCTTGGAACAAAAATATTTTTGTTTCTCCTTCTCAAGTTTTACAGTCTCCAAATGCAGCCTGAGCTTCAGTGTGCTTGCTGTGCTGGCTCTGTTACAAAGACAGCCAATGGTGCCTTTGTTATCATTCCAAAATGCTGATTTCATTTTATATGTCTTAACTCCAGCTGATTGCCGACTGAACCAACAAACTTGTACCTACAATTCAAGACATGCACCATTCTGGTTGCTAGTTTTTGTAGTTGTGCTCTCTATTTATTTTCAACATGATCAAACCAAAAGTAGACCTATCATTTCCTGAATTGTCATGATTTAGTTGTTACAAATCTATTATCCAAATAGGAGGGTAACCCTGAAATCAGCCTCTTCTTTCGTGGTGCTAAGGATATATACTTTATTGAACCTCCTTTTTCTTTCAACTTTCTTCTTTTGTCTTTTTATTTTTTTGTGTAATGCTAATATGAACAAAGTAACGCCAACTTTGATATCTATTTATAAGTCTTAATGTAACACCAACTTTATCGACGAACTTCATTATTAGGGGTCAGATATGGCCATAACTTACATTATATGTTTCATGGATGCAGTAATTTCTTGATTAAAGTACTCGCTTCTCTATTTCAACTGGTAAGCCGTTCATTTAATGAAGTATTGTTGGTTCTGCCTTCCTGTGCGAAGCCTGGTACATTCACTAGTGCTAATATAAACAAAGCTTAAATTGTTTTTTCACACTATGCACATTGATCTGCACTCTGCTGGCATTTCTTCTACAAAATACCTATTTATCCATTTTTGAGCTGCGGAACACCACAAGTACCAGGGTCCATGGGCTTCTGATACCTGTTGATAGGAACTGAAATCTAACAGAATTAGGGATTTTATTGATGAACTAGGGCTTGTGAATCACAATCCCCTTATTGAAGTATACGGTTGGAACTAACCAACTCTGGAGAGAATTTCCCTCTCCTAAACGAACAAACTGAACAGATTTGTCTCTGACTGACTAAAAATAACTAATCCCTAGTATTTATGAGCAGCAGATAGGCCTAGCCTACTGCTCCTAAACCTGCTAAACTAGCTTAAAGGGAACAAACAACTTGTTTCTATCAGTTTGAATAAAGATTTACACTTTCCAATGGTTTGATTTCCTTTTTATATTTGCAATTATCAGCTTTGGAGGAATGGCGTAGAAGAAAGATGGAGAGGGCCAGACAAAGACAAATGGAGAAAAACGGAACAACCTCCTCTCAAGCGTGAGAACTATATGACTTATAGTACAGGATTTAGCTCCTTTAAAGTGACAACATTGGAAAGGGGAGAAAGTGAGCTCTTATTATATGCGAGTCCAACTAACTTGATTCGAAGTTGATCAGAGACTCATTTTCTCCCTTTAACAACATGATCACTTTATGTGAGTTCAATCCAATAGTACAAATGAAGGTTAACATGTTTACTTAAATGTGTAACGGGACAAATAGTAATGATTAGTGCACACACTGTATAGCAACAATCATAAGCCGGTGCTGAGTATTATCATTATAGCTGACTTCTGTTGTAAATGCTATTTCCTCTAAGACACAGTTTGGTTGTGCATTGCTTGATACCCTATGGTTCATCTTCTACTTTTTTACATTGTTGTTCTTGTTTAGCGGAGATACCATATGATTCCATGTGATCATGTTTACTCCGTGCCTGAAATGAAGCAAAAGCCATAGTTGCCAAGATTTAAAGTGCAATACATCCTGATTTTTTTTTATTGGAATGTTTTTATAAAACTGAGCCTTTGAATTAGAAATTTATATAATGTAAGATCACATTTATAAAATTTCATGTTAATCTAAAATCATTTGGTATACGGTTGCATATAGATCGAAATTGATTGTAGTGTCAGGTTTAAAATATACATGGATATGAATTCTAAGAGTATTAGTGTATTTTGTTCTCAAACTTTACAACTAGTTATTGTATTATAAGTTTATATGGTATAAATCATCGATCTATTATTTTAATATATAATAGGAGAGTAGTAGTTGGTTGGTTGTTTGACAAGTGTTTGCTTTCATTGAGTGACACATGTCAGAGCAAAACAAAATAAAAAAAAAAAGTTAAAAACACCAATTCCATGAGCCCGTGAATAAGAAAAGCATTGGGCGGTGGTTTTTAAAAAAATTCAAATTCAAAATCATGGTTCACAATGTGAGGAATAGAGAAAGACAGAACGATAGGAAGAAAGAGAAATACAAAATGTTATAGAGAAGAAAACATGAAGGTGAAGAAAAGAAATACGACTGAAGAAGGAAAAGAGGGTGGCGACAAGGTGGCGGTGACAGATAAGGAGACCAGATCGAGAGAGAAGGGAAGAAGAGACAAAAATGTATTCTACAAGTTCCACAACACCTATCGGGTCCCATCTCAAAGATCCATTTTAACTCTTCAATGTGAATATTTGATTTGATCACCTCCTGTTCAATGCGTTCATTTCTTGATTAATCAAATCATATATTAGATTTAGTTATTCAGATTCATTCTCGCTCCATCTTTACTACTCTCTGACTGAGGGAATAAATTGCAGCATTATTTGTGGTTTTTTGTTTGTTTTTTTTTTCATTTTGGGAGATTTCTGTGGTTCTTTGTCTCTAGCTTCGAGTATTTCGTGCAATTGGAAGCTTTGATCTTCGGGGTATAGAGAGTGTTGGTTCAGAAAAGATAAGAGGAAGGGGAAGCCAGTGGAGGATGAGAACAAGATCAAGTGCAAAATGAAGATTATGAATTGCAAGTTTTGGAGAAAACTTCTGCTGGTAAGTGAATAATAAATGTGTGATGCAATGATTTAGGGCTTATTCTTATGGAAAAAAACAAAAGTGAATGAATCCATTTGTTCAGTTTCAAGTATTTTCTTCTTTTTTTTTTTAGTTTTTTTTCTTTTTCCATGATTATTTTTATGAATAGATGCAGTGTCATTTGTGCATATGAGTACTCCAAATATAATGTTGTGTGTGAGGCTTTGATTCATTTATATGTTATAGATTGTTTTTTAATAAAGTACCTTGTTTTAGTTAGGGCTTTTGGTGCCATTGTGGAATCATTTCCAAGCTTTACTCTTCAAGTATTTCGTGCAATTGGAAGCTTTACTCTTCAAGTATTTCAGCAGGTCAGGTTTTCCTTATATTAAAAAAATTTCGTCTTCTATTTATGCCAATGTTTTGCTCAGGAAATGAAAAAGAGATTCAAGGCCTGTTTGCTGTTTCATCTAATTTTTTATTTTTAAAGTTTTTAGAACTGGATTGCTATATCTATATAGTAGTTTTGCAAACTTGGATTAGTTATACTATATATTCCTTTTCATATGTACAATTTGGTGCCTTAATTTTGTTTTAATTAGTTATTGTTGATTTTAGAATTACTAACTCAAAACTTTGTTAATCTGATTTTGATGGCTATGCCTATGCCTAACTTAGATTATTCTCTCTGTTATTGCTGTAGCACAGGTTCTGTTAACAATTCACATGCTCAAAGATAAGGTAATGTTGTTCTCTGATTTCATATTTTTAATCTTTTTATTTATTACTTTTTCTTTTTAGGAGATAAACAAAAGCCAATCATTTAGTGTGTATTAAAAAAATTTGCCTATAATCCAACAATGAAAAATATGCCGTTGACATTGAAGAAAGAAAGTATCCAATAATATAAAATAGGCAATGGCATATTTTTTATTGTTCAATATGCTTATTTATTACTTTCTCTTTTTAGGAATGTTCAATCCGTTGAGTTCATTCAGCTTTAGTTGTAAGTATATAATAGGCAAATTTTTTCCTTATGGAATGTTCACTGACATATAGAAAGAAAGAAAAAACAGGACGAGAAAAACCATAAAAAAATTGCTAAGGCTATACAGAAATAATATTCTAATCAGATTCATCTTACATATGCTAGCATGTTGGAATCTAAATTAAATATGATCTACTCATACCCAACATTGAGTTTAGTAGGTATCACTGAGGAATGCAGTTTATGAGTCCTGTTAGTTTTTTCTTATTTCAATTTATTAGCTTAATATATTTTTCTTGAATTCTATTGTTTGGCTTTTGGAAAATATAAAATGGTTATAGCCTGGTCCGACTTGTAGAAAGTACTAGCCTTAACCTTACACAGTTGGCACTTCATCATATCTACTTTCTCTTTTTTGAACCGTGTTCATCATGCCTCAGTCTCAAAGAAGATACATTCAGGTGAGTTTTTGTGAATTATTTTTACTATTTTTCTTTTAAAAGCTTATATAATTGTTTACATCTACCAAATACTCTGTTACCTATCTTTACTAACCCATCTTCCCACCGAAGCAGAGAAGAAGAAAGCTAGGGCCTTCCACGAAATGCAGGCCAAAGTTGAGAAAGAGATGGACAGTGTTTAAGGTTTTTATTTTTTCCTAAAATCAGATTTTCACTTATTTAAGCTTATTTATTTCATTTTATCTGTTAATTTTAATTTAATGTTCAATGCTGAGGTTTTGTTCAAGTTGGTAGTAAGTAGTAACATTTTCTATTATTTTTTCAAGGTTATTGAAGATGGAAACCTGACTCTTATCCTTCAGGAGGCAAATTGAGACAGTTAATTTCTTTTTTCAATATTTCTTTTCTATATGTGAAATCACTTGATATGTTATGGTATGTGATTCTAAAAGTAAAAATGTAAACTAGACAAAATTTAAATGAAAATATATAAGCTGATTGTTGATAAGCGGTGATCTATGGTTGGAAAATGTGATGGAATTGACTGAGATTATGGTGTTGTGGTAACATGTAGGTAGATGAAGAGGATTGTTATGCAGAGATCCTAAAGAATGCTATTATCATGTGAGATGAATCAGCACTCCCATGGGTGGATCCAGCAATGACACAATTGCTACTAAAGGACTGCTCATGTCAAGGGACAGAAAATAGGAGAATAAGGCTAAGGATTCCAAATAAAGGATTTGTCCTCCTTTAGCTACCGTAATTTGTTTCCAAGGTTCCATGCCATAGTTTTTCTTATTTGGTTTGTTACAGTATAGAACTTGAGTTCAAGCTTATTAGTCATAAAGATGACTGGTCTGAATCATTTAGTACATATCCCATAACCTATGATCCATGTTTCTGAATGGTGCTACAGGTTTTATCAAATTCATTTAAAAAATTGTAGAGTCTGCTATGATTATTTCTATGTGTTTTCAAAATTAAATATATTTTTTTTATAATTGCAGCTGGAGTATTAGTATAAGAAATTAAATATATTTTCTCATATCTGATTAACGAGCAACATTGTTCATTGGATTGGACTGACAATAGCTTAGTGGTTAGTAGAATCACTACTTTTCTTGACAAATGATATTTGAGAAGTGAAAAAATCTCATTGATCTTGAAACAGATATGACGAAGAATAATTTTTCTAACTTATATGTTTAGTTGTAGATAATTACCAGCTAATTGAATTTAGCAAACAACTTTCTTTTAACATAGTAATTCACAGAAATGTGTATTCAAGCTATGTGTATTCTTACTGTATGTGCTTCAAGATGTTATTTTACAGTTATAAGTTGGTTTACCCATGGCTTTTTAGTAAACAAAGCTCAAAGCTACAAGAATACACATTTATGTCAGAAGAGGCAGTCAAATGATTAGGCTGGCGTAGCAAAGATGCTGTCCTGGGAGAGGAACGAGAAATACCAATTCAGGTAGGAATACAACAATCTTTTCATAAATCTTAGATTATAAATTTATGAAACGTAAATCATATGATGGAGTCTAGCACACAGAGTACATCTATGTGGCTAATTTACAAGCATGGAGGATAAAACTTTTGAAACATATAATTAAAATTAAATATCAAAACACATGGACTACTGTGATTGCAAAAATACATGGACCACTAAGTTGAACATTAGAATTTACCACCAAATTTTGTGAATATTTTGAGTGTTTTTCCCATTTGTTTTAAACTCTATCTTTTTGGCTTTTGAGACGATGCATGATGATAGGGTACTATTTAGCATTTTTGAAGAAATGAATTTATATAGAGAGAATATGATTTTATATGTGATTTTGTTTGAAGAAATTATATATATCTTACATTAGGACTGATTTGTTTCTCTCCTTTTTTTTTTCTGTTCTCTTTTTTGTACTTCTTTGGACATCTGTTTGATTCTACAAAATGATATCATTGCAAGTTTATAGATAGCTAGATTAATTTGTAACAATCCATTCAAAGTTTTCAAATAATATAAAATGATTTACCAAATATATTAAGTTTGTCTTTTAATTAACTTTTTATTAATACAAGTATTTTTTGATTAAATTGAAAGTTAAAATTTTCAAAAATCCAATTAAATTACATAAATAGTTTTTGTATAGCGGTAAGGTTGGTGATATGCAATGATACGACAACAGATGAGGGAATATACATATATGAGGAGAAGAAAAAATTTCTTGATGTAATTTCCTTCTGTGCGATTTAATAACAAATTGTGCCCTGTAATCATATATTTCAAAATTAAAAATAAACAACAAAACTGATTGAATGGATTGCCAACGACAAAGCTTCTTTGTGTCCTTTGTTGTGTGTGTGATTGTGGTAATATTTTGGCAGAGAAGATACAGAATGTAGTAGGACAATGCTGCTGTTAGAAGAGTGTCTGGCAAAGGAAAGAGAAGATGGTGGCAAGTGGAAGATGAAGTGGTTCGGAAGAAGAGGAGAGGAAGGAGAAGCCAGTGAAAGGTGAGAACAAGATCAAGCACAAAATGAAGATTGATTCATAGTTGAAAGTTCTGGAGAAAACTTATGCTGGTAGGTGAAAGTATTTTAACCATCTTTGAACAATATTGTAATATTCCTTTTCTTTTGTTGGGTTTTTCCACGGTTTTAGTGTTGTGCATTTTTTTGGTTCAGGGGAAGCTTACCCTTCAGAAGTAGTGCAAGCTGATTTATTTTGTGAGTATTTTTCGAGTATTGGTAAGTGGTAACTAAGACCTTTATTTTGGGCATACTTTCAAGTAAGATGTTTTTGTTAGAAGTTTTTCGAATGCATTCACTTTGCCAGTAATTTCTGTTGCCATGCCTTCATAAAAATCACAACTACCTGCACTGTTGAAGATCAGTTTAGAGATTAATGCCATCAACCTACTCAAAAGAGATATCTTGAATCTCAATATTAACTTGGCAGAGCTTTAGGGACTACTTGACGAGAAAGAGGCAAAGTTATTACACTACACTAGGTACGCATGTTCAATTCTCTCGAGACTCTAATGAGATATAAATATTGATTTTGTTAATTAATTGTGATTGAAGTATGAAAGGGAGTATTAGTTCATTCAGTAATTTTGCGAGACAAAAATTCTCAGATGTCAAGAGGCATACATCCATCTCGTGCTTTTGGTGGTTTTCCTAATCTTGAAGCATTGGTAATTGAAGCAAGTAATGCTGAAGAAATAGATGACGAACATTTTTATACATGTAAGTGCTCAATATTCATGGTAGGTAGATTTAGCATCTTAAAACAAATATTCCTATATAAGCAGTTCTACTAATCCGTTTAATTAATTTTTATAGATTTTTTAAAATTAAAAAGAAAAAGAAAAAATAACTAAGATAACATTCTTAGCACACTTATATGTCCATACAAGACTAATGTATGATGAATTTTTTTGTTATTTTTCAGCACATCTGAAATTATGCAATCCAGACTGAAAAAGTAATAATTGAAATTGTCTTAAATAAACAGTAATTTTCTATTATTAGAAAATTAAGTAGGCTTAGGCATCTCTTAAAACATAAAAAACAAAAGTCACTAAATATATGTATGTCATGTTGTATATCATATATATTCTTATTGTTATTCGTTTATAATGTATAATCATTTATTGGTTTGAATTATGATTTCTTAAATGTTCTTCATATCTATGTGACATTCTCATTTAGATGGAGGAGAATATGAAAAGTCGGTTGAACACCTTTGCTACCTCTTTTTAGATTCGAAACTTCAACGAAGAAACATATTCGATTCGTTGACATACTATAGTCGTGTAAGTGATGTTGTAAAAATACTTTAGTGACGGTAGCATCATCGTTCTTTTTGCTTGATTCTTTAGGTTACACTTAGTAAGGATGAAAGTTATTACTTTACAAACGAGAATTGAAATTTAATTTGTAAACATGACACTTGGTTTACTAATTTTATTTTTTAATTTTTTTTGGTGAGATATCTATAAAAGCTACTTGAATTTTTTTTTTTACAATCCTTGAATATCTTGGTGAATAAGTGCATTAGTTTTTGCTGTTTCTTTCTTTTTGATCTGCCACCTGAAGTATAGCCACCGACCGGAGGAAGGGTGGAGGGTGTTTAGATGTGCTACGGGTACTTTGTTATTATTTTGTTTATTCGTGTTCATCTATATTTTAGGGATAATAGTCTCCTTCTCCTCCTTTATGTTTCATAGCTTTTTGTAGCAGCTGATAGCCTGACAAGGATTATACCATGTTCAACTTCTGAAAATTTGAGATCCGAGATTATTGATACTGATATTCTGAGCTGGGCAAATAATAAAGTGAAAAAAAAAGTTTCAAAGGTAATCAACTAAATATTTATCAGTTATAAGTTATCAATCTTTTATCATGAGTACATTGTAAACTGGCTCCCAAAATCTTTTTAATTAAAGATTAGTATTTAAGAATTTTGTGGGTCAAGGGAAGAAGGGCATAATAGTTCTTTTGATATGTCTTTTGTGTGTACTCCCATATTACATATGATTGGAAGTGTCTACAGTAAAAAAGTTTTGTAGTAAGTAATATCAAAATCAGTTTTTATAATTTTTTAGTATAGTGAACCTCCGTTCTAATTAAGTTAGTATCTGGATCATAATCCACTTTCGGTTTTATTTTTCACATATTTTTATTGTTTTAATCATATTTTACAAATGTGATATTTATTAAGCTCTGTATTAGTGAGTTTTGCCTTTGATCTTATTTTGTTTATTTACTTTTTTAGGGGAAGCCAAACTTCAAACATGACGCTATTCCTCTTTGAGAGCAAAATCATAATTATCTGTTAAAAGAACTATTGAACATATAAATAGCAAGTGAAGGATTTAAGTTTTTCATTCTATTGATCTGTTAAAAGGGCAGATCTTTTGCTACAAAAGATGATAAAAGTCCTTAAATTATTGAGTTTCATTTTTAATATTTTTATATTCTTATTTCTTATATTTGGATCAAGGTAACAAAAATAATATTTATTGAATGTCTCTAAGATATTGAAATGGTGAGAAAACTAACTCGTTAATTTTATAAGATCTATATATGCTTTCCTACCTTTATTTATAAATAACAATTTCAATTAGCGAGTTTTAGTAGTTGTATGCTAAAGATTATGGAAAAAATTATATTGTATTATAGTCTATATTAATAGCAAGGAAAACTGGCCAATAGTTAGTTTTAGAAAATTTTACTATACCATTTTTTCAAGCATAAAATTATAAATGTATAAGTTTTTTTATAAGGGTATATTGGCAAGTTTGGATTAAACAAACTCATTCATTTACATGTTTTAAGGATTTAAGAAAAAGTGAAAACTTAACATAAAAGATCTGTTGCTTTTAAAAATATGTATATGTAAAAGAAAGAAGAAAGAAAAATAAAGAATACTGACACATCAAATAAAGAAGAAAATAAAAGAAAAAAGAAAAATAAAGAAACTAACAAAGAAATACCAAAAAGTGAAGAATTGAACAAATTATGTATTTTTTTTGTTCAATTTTATATCACTGTCAAAAAAATATTATCATTTAGCTATGCTAAAAACATTCATTAATAATATTCCAACATAATTAAAATTCTATAAAATTTATATCCTTTGAAAATTTGTGTGCAAATTGATTGAAGTTGGTATCATGCATGATTATGTTTGTGAAACATTAATCATAAATGAATGTAAATTCTCTCATTTATATTTTGTCTGTTATTGAATTCATTAACTTTTTTTTTCGTTTATTTATTATTAGAAGTAAAAAAGATGTAAGTTAAAAATATTTATCAGTTTAAACATCAATATAATAAAAAAGATTGAGATAAAAAGAATTTTTTGTACTAAATAAATTAATTCTTTCAATAAATATATGTATTAATGTTTTTGTATATAAACTATACATAAATATAATAAAGTAAATTAAATATAAGATTTGTGTGTAACGCAAATATTAGGGGTCTAATAATATAATTAAATATCATTTAGTTGGTATTCGTACATCGTATGATTACAATATAAATTATTTTTATTAAAATTTTAATTTTTTTTAATTGTATTACAATAACAGAGTATAATAATATTTATTTAAATATATAAACATAATATCTTTTATATTTATTCACTAATATGCATAGTTGTAAAAACCGGACCGGACCGGCCGGTTCGACCGGATAACCGGTCAACGGCTAACTTGCGTGCTGATGACGTCAGCATGCGGTTGTTAGATTTGGAAAAATACATTTGCAGGGAGGAGTCGAACTTGAGTCGAACAAGTTGACAACCACTGCGCTACCTGTTTATTTAGCATTGCTGATGCTTTTTATAATATATATTTCATTTTTTTATAACTAATACATATATATATATATATATATATATATATATATATATATATATATATATACATGAAAATACTTAACTCAATATTTTTTAAATTAATTATTTTTTAATTGAAGTACAAATTAATTAATTTTAAAATAAAAAATAATAATGAATATAAAAATAAAAAAAAGTATTTATTCTGAGAAAAAAATTAATTTATATAATTATTCAATTATACAAAAATATTTAGACTTTAAAATTATTCTTTGGATATAATTCATAGATTGTTATTCTTATTGTGTCTAATTAAGATACTATATAGTAGTATGAACTAATTATATGTCTATTTTTGTATTAATTATTTATAGAATTCAACTTAATTGTTCTTAAAATATTAGTAAAAATATGTATTTTTCAAAATTTAATTTTAAGTTTTTGACTATTTTTATTTTTATTTATATAGTACCGAGTCAACCGGTTCAACCAGTGACCCACCGGTTGAACCAGTGATCCAGTGACCCAGTGATTTGACCGGTTCGATTACCGGTTCGGTTCTGACAACTATGCTAATATGAACTAAAAAATTAATAAGATTATTTTGGTTTCTAAAAACAGAAGATGGAATAATCTTATATTTTGTACAACAAATTTTTTATTTTTTTTACAAAAAAATTTTTTAAATTAAAAATAACAATTATTATCAATAAATTTTTATAATAGAATAATATTTAGTCCGGACGTAGTCCGGGTTTTACACTATTAATATATTAATATTAATTATTAATTATTAATTAATATAATTATATAATAATAGGAGAATAGTAAAGAGGTCTGTGCTCGACAAGTGGAGTGTTCCATGTTCGACACGTGGAGCTATGTGTAGTTGACAAGTGTTTGTTTTTAGAGTTGGACACCTAGCAAATAAAAAATCTGAAGATTTATGAACAAAACAATTGGCGGGATTTTGATTCAAATTGGAATTCAAAATAATTTGGTTACAACTGTCTTCATATATATGTTAGTTAAATTGTGAAGAAAGAAAAGAAGGAAAGAGAGAAAGAAAGAAACCGACGGTCACAGAGAAGAGGGTGGCGACGAACAAAGAAAATGATGGTTGAAGAAAGAAAAGACGACAGAAGAATAAGAGAACAACAGTGAAGAAAGACGAGAAAGATGGCCAACATCGCAGAGAAGAAGAAAATGACGGTGAAGAATGTAAGGACGACGGAAGAAGGAGAAGGAGGTGGCGACAACAGCGACAGTCATAGGGAAGCAAGCTAAATCGACAGAGAAAAGAAGAGGAACGAGGCGACGGCGGTGATGGAGTCCACCGTCGCTGTTGGATCCGCAGAGCTGCGTCCTCTGCAGGACGGTGGCGCTGCTGTTTCTTTGCTGGTGAGTGCTGCGAATGAAGGATGGTTAGTTCTCTCGCTTGGATATACTTTATTTTGTTGTTTGATTGATTGAAAACGCTAATTGAAATTGAATATGGATTTTCATGTTAATATCTTCAGAATGACGTGCTACATTTAAAGAAGAGAACGATGAAGGAGCAGCTAGCAGCAAGATGATGACACCTGTGAAGAGAACGATGAGCTTTGATATCCTATCATGGGCGGTATTACAGAAGTAATTTACTTTTAGGTTAGAATAGCCACGTAAAATCAATGTGTCTCTGTGAAATCAATGAAACTATTACTTCTAGGTTAGAATAGCCACGTAAAATCAATGTGTCTCTTTGAAATCAATGAAACTAAGGAAGTATTTATTTGACTTTTAAACTTTACCAAAAAGCTGTGTTTTCATATATTTGAAAAATCACAACACGTTTAGGAAATTTATGTGATCTAAATCTTTTTTTTTCAGTGATAGCAGGTAACTAGGAGCTAAAATCATGTTTACAAAATTCACTGAATTTTGCTATTGTCAGTGAATATGGTTGTGAATGAACTAGACAAGACCTTGCACCACCAAATAGGAAGCCACTTTCTGAAGGTTAGTAGAGGTATATATCTTTGGTTCTCTTTGTTTTATTTGAATGTTTTGTGATGATTGCATTATTCTCTAAATCTCTTTGTGGTTACTAATTACGTGTTTTGGCCTTTTTTGTTTAATAATTGAACAGGATGAGGTACTACTCTTTTGTCTTCTCCTAGACATTTTTAAATCTAGACTTGGATTTCATTGTTTGCTTGAAACTCTATATGCAAATTCATAATACAAAGCACTTATATAGAATATTTTGGTAGTTGAATTTTTAAGTATCTTACATTAGGCTTTATAGGACAATATTTTTTTGAATATTTTCTATTGTAGACATAGTTCCCAGGTTAGATAATTGTTTACATCGTCGTAGCAGGAAAAAGCACCAATAAGACGTTTTTGGTGAATATATATTTACAAATATAAGACTATAATCAGTTTTGCTTGTCTGTGATGTGTTTTGCTAAAACTATAACCAAAATTTTCATTATTATCTCAAATTACTTGGGTTGTTGACATTCATGTTGCAATTGGGGATTTAGATATATTTTTCTAGGAGGAATGACAGTGATTGCAAGTAGAAGATAGTTACTTGAAGTTTGTCTTAAGGCTTCTCTTATTGGTAGTGTCTTTGGTCTCATATAACCAATTGCAAGTGTTTGCTTCAAAACTTATGGCTACATTAGCATGTCTCTAGCCGTTTCATTTCTCAGTAATTTCAAGCTTGAACACTACATAAAAATCCCCACAAGATCAATGCCTTGCTGCAGGTATATTCTTTATGAACAATGTCAGTCCCTTCCTCATCAAAAAGTTTTGCAGAGTTTATATATTAGTTTATTTATAATTGTTTATTTACTGTGATCCAATAAAAAAATAAGAAAGAAGAAATGACACTCATAAGGGAAAATGTATGCACATTAGCTGATAATAATTGTCGCATAGGTGGGAGATATTGTCAGTTCCGCATTGTATTGCCCATATATATAGTTCTACATTCAAGATAAGAATATACCTAATATAATGCTGAACAAGGTCTATTTGGTCTATTAGCTAGCTTTCTTTTTCCCATTTTTGTATAGAATTATTCGTTTCTAAGTAAGTTAAATGGCTGAAAATACTTTCTTAATATAATTTTATCATTTTGTATTAAAGAAGTTTTCTTTGAGTGATAAATTAGGATACCGTAACTGATATAGCTGCATGTTTGATATTATATTTGTAATAAAATTTAAAAATGGTTGGTAGGACAAACGATCTTCCAAAACCAGAAGAGGTAATTGAGTAGGTGAAACGAAGAATAGTTGTTGCATCTCTGTTTGAATATATTTTGAACTCTGAACTGAAATTAACAGCCTGATCTTTTTGCAAATACTACTATCTTTTATTCATTTATGATGTATAGGGAGCTACCTAAATGTTACATTGTTGCAGACTTTTCCGTATTTTTGTGGTCAAACAAAATTGATTTTCTTTCCCTGAATATTTATGTCACCATAATCTTCTTCTACATAGCGTTACATGTAGGTTTCGACGAGGAACTTTTCATGTAATTAGCATCTATACACCGCAAGTGGGTTTCGACGAGCAACACAAGATAAGATTTTGGGAGGATCTAAAGAATTTGGTCCAAGACATACCTTAGGAGGAGATTTATATGGCTGTGTTGGAAGAGAAGTGAATGAGTATAAAAGTATTCACGGAGGAGATTTATATGGCCGTGTTGGAAGAGAAGTGAATGGGTATAAAAGTATTCACGGAGGCTATGGTTTCCGGGTGGTCAATACCAAGGATAAAACTATTTTGGACTTTTCGTCAACATTTGACTTTCTCATTGCAAATACATATTTTAAAAAGAGAGACGAATATCTTATAACTTATAGGAGTGGATGACATTCTCTCAAATCGACTTCTTGTTGATGAGAGTCAACTGATAAACCACAATTTTATGGTTTATTTTGGACTGAAATGAGTGGATTTTATCAACTTATCTTGCATTTATTTACTGAAATAGCATAGTTTTGCAAATTTTTTGTAATTGTGCTTGATGATTAAAAACATGCTATTTGTGCTTTAAAATTGCTAAATTTAATTCACTT
Organism: Arachis hypogaea; assembly: GCF_003086295.3. Lineage (NCBI taxonomy): Eukaryota > Viridiplantae > Streptophyta > Magnoliopsida > Fabales > Fabaceae > Arachis > Arachis hypogaea. Next base: position 46,854,388 of record NC_092037.1, on the reverse strand, counting down.
AAATTCCATTCGATGCCTTGATGTGTTTGTTGAGTAATTTCAGACTTAGAAGGCCACGATGGTTTGAAGAAGTGAAGAAAAATATGCAAAGTGGAGAATTCATGAAGAAATGAAGTTTTAGAGCATTTCAGGGTCATGCGTATGCATGCCTCATGCATACGCATGACTTGCATTTCGACCAACTTGTGCGTACGCATGGCATATGCGTATGCATAACTGAGGGCACGTGGTTCACTTAAGAAAACACGTGGCTGGTGATTTCAGGGCCTTTCAAGGCCCAATTCCAACTCATTTCCAAAATATTTCAAGCTAGACTCAAGAAAAGGAACAATGGGAAAGCAATAGGATAGTTTTGGCCATATTTTAGGATAAAATTCTAGAAAGGGAAGCTGTTTCTTGTCTCTAGGAATTATGGTTTTAGGTTTAGTTTTTCCTTAGTTTAGGTTTTAATTCTTGTTTTGATTTAGTTTTCTTTATTTGTTATTGTTCTAGCATTTTAATTCTTGTAGTTTTACTTGCTATTTCTTTTATTTTGTTTTTCCCATGTTTATGAACTCTTGTTGATTTTGATTTTCTTGATTGCAATTTATGTTTTCATGCTTATTATTGCTCCTTTTTATTATTGCTATTACTTTCTTGCATTTGGTAGTTTAAGATTTTTTTATTCTTGCTATTTTACCATGTTTACTTTTATGCTTTTCAATTGTTTGTGAAAATACTTCTCTTAGTTTAGGGTAGATTTTTACACTCTTGGCTTGGAATTGAGTAATTGAGGTGACCTTGAATCACTAATGTCCGAATTGATTGATAATTTAGGGATTTTAATTGTTCCCGTTTCCATTAACGAGTAAGACCTATGGATTGAGATTTGATTAAACCTGGTTGACTTATTTCACCATTAGAGGTTGACTAATTGGGTTCGCTCTTGTAATTATCATATCGTGGTTAGTGACACAAGAGTTGTTGATGTCCAATATTGATTGGTGATTTAGGGTTGTTAGTTGTTCTTGTTTTTATTGACGAGTAAGACCTATGGATTAAGACTAACTATGCCTATTTAACCTTCTCCCGATGTTGGAGATGACAAAATGGGATGATGAGTGAATTTGTGCCGATCTAGAATTTCACAATATAGAATATTTTCGTTGCAAGCATAGCCTAGACAGACAAGCAATCCCCATAATTGATTCGCTTGGAAACCGTCTCTCAACAAATGTCCTTCCAGCAAGTGCACCAAATTATCGTCAAGTAAAAATTCACTGTAGAGTGAGGTCGAATCCCACAGGGATTGGTAGATCGAGCAATTATAACTGGAGAATTATGCTAGTTGAGCGAAATCAGATTGGGTTTGAGATTGTAGAAAGTAAATTGGCGGGAAACTTAAATTGCAAGAAATTAAAGGAACAGAAAATTAAATTGCAGAGAATTAAAGTGACAGAATCTTAAATTGCTGGAAATTAAAAGGGAAATGGGGAATTAGCATGAAAATTAAAGAAGCAGAATGTAAAAGAATGGGTAGATCAGAGAAGGGGGATTCATTTGGTTTTAGGAGATATTGAATTCTCCGGATCAAATTATTTTCACCTCTTCATCAATCAATGCATTCATTGACATTGCTTGGCAATCTTAGATGATCGGATCCTAATGTCTTGGCTCACCGATCTCTCTAAGCATGAACAATTGCCCAATGTCTTGATTTAATTGCTCATGGGAAGAGTTGAAGTTTGGTCACTAACTATGCCACACAAATTCATAGATCAAAGTGTTGATGGGATTACATGTCACTATATCCATCCAAACCCCAATCTAATCCAATGTGAGAAAACAATTCTAGCATAAATTCTTCATTCCTCTCTGAAGGCTCCGAAAAACTCCAATTATGGATATCTTCTCTCTCAAGACAACTATCCAATTGAGTTAAGACTGAAAGCTTTCTAACAAAAATCAAGAGAAAAGAAAGAAGAAGAAGATAAAAATTACTATTGATCCATTGAATTACAATAGAGCTCCCTAACCCAATGAAGGGGTTAGTTGTTCATAGATCAATTCAATTTATAGAGAAGAAGAGTGCATGAAAATTAAAGCCTAGCTAGGAAGTAAAAGAAAAAGAAAATACATAAAACTAAAAAGGAAAAAAAGTGCAGAAGAGAAATAACAGAATGTTGAGCTCCCAGAGCCCCCCTCAGAGCCTCCCGAAAGCTCCTTCAATCTTCAACAATTCTTCTATTTATAACCCTCTTCTCATCTTCAATTGGATCAAGTACTTGGATGTGGGCTGTGGTTGAAGCAGTTAGGCATAGAGAGGTGCCAATGGTGCATTCTGGTCTTTAAAGTTGGAGTCAACATTTGGTGACCAACGTTGACTCAAACGCCTTCCATAAGAAAACCAGAAAAGAAAACATACTCTGCTGCTATTGGCATTTGACTCAGCGTTGGAGGGCCAACGTCAGCTAACCCACGCGTACGCGTACCGTGCACTTCCGCGCCCATTGCTATTTTTTGTATCCGCGCGTACGCAGTATTGACGCGTGCGTGTCGATTCAAATTTCTCAACTCCAACTTCTGAGTTTGGCATCGCGGATGTTGGAGGCAGCGTTTGAGGTAACGTTGGACCTCCAACGTTCGGTTGTGGCACGTACACGTACCGTGCGCTTCTGCGCAAATGAGTCAAAAACACACATTTACGCGTACGCGTGCTGCACGCGGATGCCCAAATTTGCAAGTTCTAAACTAAATGTTGTAAATCAAGCTTTGGGACGTCACTTTGTCCTCTTGTCAACATTGCAAATTTCATGCCCATTATAGACTATTATATATGGTTAGAAAGCTCTGAATATCGACTTTCTAACCCAACTGGAATCACCTCAATTGGACATCTGCAACTCAAGTTATGCTCCTTTGAAGGGGACATGGTCGCTAGTGTCGGAGTGCAACGTTGGAGGCAACGTTGGACCTCCAACGTTTGCACAAACGTTGAGAACATTGCCAGATTCGGAAGCTCAAACGTGATGTCCACCCCATATTATTATATTTTGTTGGAAAGCCCTGAATGTCTACTTTCCAATTCCGTTGGAAGAGCATCATTTGGAGCTTCATAGCTCGAGTTATACTCCATCGAAGGTGCAAAGGTCAGCTGGCCTTACTACAGGTTGGTACCATGTTCGTTTATGCACTTTTTGGGGCAGTTTTTTCCCTCAATTTTAGTGTCAAACATGTAGTTCCATATATTCTTGGAAAGCCCTTGATTCCTACTTTCCAATGTTTTTGGAATCACCTCATTTGAAGCTCTATAGCTCAAGTTATTCTTGTTGGAAGTATACCCCTTCAAGCTGTGGGGAGTGACGTTTCCAGCAACGTTGGAGCACCAACTTTGGCTCCAACGTTGCTTCCCTTTGCCTCCTCTCATGGCCTTCTTGTTGCTTCTTTGCCTTCCCTTTTCTTAGCTTCCTTTCCACCTATCATTAACCAAACAAAATGCATCAATGCTTTGCTAATCTCACAAGAAATTGCATCATTCATAATCAACAAGTAAACATAGCAAAATTCGTATGAAAATGCATCAGAATAACAATGTTTGATTAAATAAAGGTATGCATGAATTTTTCATCCAAATACTTACTTATTGCCTAAGAAATGCATGAAACTACTCTAAAATAAACTAAAAATGGCTTCTGAAACTAGCCAAGATGCCCTGGCATCAATAATCAAAGTTTGATTTTCCAAATTCAAATTAACTGAGAGTACTTAAATCTCGGGTCATCTTCCCTAGGAACTAATGCCTAATGAGCACACAATTTTTGGTTGTGAAAATCAAGGGGTTTTCAATAGTGAGGCAAGCAATAAAGAGATAAAAGAACGATGCAAAATTGCAATTAATAAACTAATGAAGGAATTAAAGAACTATGTATGTAATATGAACAAGTAAGACTCAAAATTGGTGAAAAAGTGGTTTAAAACATAAATGGAACCTTGACTTGGGATGATTTATGGAGTTCCTTCCTTGCCATAACCATAACTATGATAATTATGATGGATTAATCTCACTTAGTCTACCCTTAACATCGAAGAGTAAGTCAAGTGCGCATAATTGTTATTAATCCACAAATCCTAGATAACTTACTAATTACCTTAGTAAAACGTTAGCGTTAGCGGAAACCATAACAACTAACAACCCAAGAATTATCACTAAATGTCGGACATTATGACTCTAGTAATCCATATACTCATTTTTCCAAGCCAAGGGATGAAAATCTACCCCATAATCAAAATTGGCATTTCGTCAAACACATAGTGGGCATAATCATAAAACATGGCAAAATTGGGAAAATAATAAAAGCTATGAACCACAAATGATCAAAATCACACATGCAACTCAATAAACATATAAAAATCACTAAACACCAAATTCAATGTTCTGAAAATCGGTTCGAACCGGCCGGTCGGACCGGTCGAACCGGGAACCGTTAGCAAATACGGTTCGAACAAAACACAAAACCGCAGAATTTGAAAACCGATGTTGGCCCGTCGAACCGGCCGGGAACCGGTCGGTCGAACCGAACCGTGACCCGACCGGTTTTTTATATTTTCCCCAAATGCCGCGTTTTGCATGTTGAAGGGCCAAAGGGAACCCTAATCACAGAGGCACAGACCTCACCCCTATCCTCTCTCGAGCTTCCACACTCACTCTCACCTCTCACCTCTCACCTCTCACGTTTCCAGTCTCCACTCTCACTCTCCGTCCAGCCACCACCACTTCCGTCCAACCACCGCTGCCGTCGTAACTTCCAACTTTGAACAGCCACCGCCTGCTCCCTCACTTCCCTTCCTTCGCGCAGAAAATGTCGCAAACTTCCTTCCCTCCATCGCGAAGCCACCGCTCGATCGTCAAAGCCTCCATCGCGCAGCCACTGTCTTGCCGCGCCAGCTCTGTTCCACTGCGCTCCTGTCCCTTCAGCGGCGTCTGCTCTGTTCCATCGCGCGGCCCTTCCCTCGAAGGTATTTTTTATTTTTGTAACTGTAATTGTGGTTTTAGTTTGTTGGTTAATCAGTTAATCTGTGATTTGTTTCTGATATTCTTGATTTCAACCTTGCTACTATTAATTTTTTTTATTGTGTATCACTATGCTAATTATCTATGAGATTAATGGGTTGCTGTAAGCCTGTAATATTGATATTGGAAACATTGCAAACATTGAAAACATTGCTGATGGGCAATATCATGTGCAAACATTGTATGAACCGATCGGTGTTGCTGGTCAGATTATTCCCTGGAATTTCCCTCTTCTCATGTTTGCTTGGAAGGTTAGTGGCTCTGGTTACTGGTTCTGTTTAATTTCTGAATACTTGGTTCTTCTTCTTTTTAATTTCTGAAAATTTTGTTCAAAATTTCATTTTAATATTTTGTGATTTTTTGTAATTGCTCTGGTTACTGGCTCTGTTTCATAATGTACCAATGTTAGTGTAATTGCTGTTTTGTAATTGCTGGTTGCTGGTTGCTGGTTGCTGGTTGCTGGTTACTGTCATGTCCCACCGTTCTGTTTCTATTCAACCATCTCCATTGCATTTCAAAGCTCCATCTCCCTCTCCCTCTCCCTCTCCCTGTTCTATTCGAATTTCAGAACATGCTCCAGCCTAAGGTAATTTATTTTCCTTTATTTGTTCTTTCTTGTATTAATTATTCAGTTATTATTTTATTTAATTGTTGTTTTTAATGATTAGTATGTTGTTCAAGTTTTTGTTTTCTTGTTGGTTTGCTGTATTTTAAAGCTTTAGTTGTTCTTGTTATTTTGATTTTCAATTCTAATTGATCTTATTAACTTGTTAATTTGATAAATTAATGTTTTAGTGTTGTTCTTAACTTTTAAATTTTAGATTGTTAAGTTGTTATGTTGTTCTTGACCTTTTGATAATTTGTTAATTTTATAAATTGTTAAGTATATAAATTGTTCATGATGTTGATCTTAATTAATTGTTCTTGTTATTAGAAAGAGAATGGAATTGAGGTATATCAATTTACAGGTAGCTATAAATTGAAAAAAAGACACTCACTGGGCAGAGCTCCTTTGTTACTTCAGATGCAATACCTGAGATTAAGAATTGAATGGAAGATGAGAAATATTGAGTTTCTTTTCGTTTGATTGTTTGAATATGAATTCAAGATTTTGTAAAACTGACTTTTACTAGGAATCTTACAGCTTGCTCAATATGTTTCAGTTCCTCCTAGGCTGAGCCAACATACTGAGCATGACAGATTCATGTTATGATATAAATATGGAATAGAAGGAATGATCTCAAATGGTGATTGGTGCTCACCTCATCAGTGGCCTCAATACACCATCTCTCTAATTCACCCAATCCTACCTTTACATACTCTCTATTGCTGAATGAACAACACTCAAAATGTTAGTATTTTCTATGCAGCAAATTGACATGTAATATGAAGATGGTGAATAATTGAATGGTTTGTGATTGATTATTATTTTTTTTTGTTATTTGACTTTTGTGTTTGTATTTGGATGAGATTATAATATTGTGGTTGATTGTAATATTTTTAATTTGGATAATATTTTAAAGATTATTAGTCTATAATTATATTTTTGTGTGTTTATTTATATTTTAATTATTATTTTTTTATAAAACGGTTTTTTCGGTTCAACCACAGTTGAACCGGTTGAACCTATGAACCAGTGAACCAGTAGCTAGAGCGGTTCAATAACCGGTTCGATTTTCAGAACCTTGACCAAATTCATTAACCAAAACTGAAAATTACAAAACTATGTATATATTGACAAGAGAAATTGAAATATAAGAGTGTAGAACAAGTAGTGCAATAAAAGGAAAAATTAAGAAATACTTACAATGAGATAGCAAAATCCAAGACCAAAATTGAACTATAAAGTGCTACATTGAAAATCTAATTAAAATCCTAAGAGAGAATTTGTATACTACCCTACTCCTACTCCTATTATGTATTTTCTAATCTAAAAGTGAGCTCCCTTTAATATGTGTTGTTGCCCCTTCATATAGCATTTTGATTTAAGCTTCAGCCTTCCAGAAATGGGCCAAAAAGCCCCTCAAATCACGAGCCACATGACTTAATGAAGTCACGTGCTGAATTTTCCTTTTGTGCGCACGCACAGAAGTTGTGTATGAGCACACTTGCTAATTTTGACCCTTGTGCGTAGGTACAGAAAGTGTACGTAGGCACACTTTGAAATGCTTCTCTATTTTGATTTATTCATGTTTTCTTCCAATTCCATGCTTTTCTTCCACTCTTATTAAGCCATTCCAACCTATTACATCTGAAATTACCCATCAAAACCATCAAGGCATTGAATGGAATGAAAGTGGAATAAAATTGATTAAATTAGGCTCAAAATAGCATGTTTTCACAATCGGACATAATTTAGAGAGAAAACACAAAAGCTTGCTATTTAGGTGAATAAATGTGGGTTTATATGATGAAATCCACTTAAATAAATCCAAAATTTATCATCAAATATGGATTCATCATGGGATTAACTTTAGGTATTCACCATGTTTGTGGTCAATGACTTGGTTAGGAAGTCTTGAGTCTCAATCCTTGCCAGGAGTGTCTTTTAGCATTTATCTTCCTTTAGTCGTTAGCTTTACTTTCTTGCAATTTAATTTCTTATCTGTTTATCTTCAAATCCCTTAATCTCGTAAACGATAATACGCACACCTCACTGGAATTCCTTTGAGAAATGACCCGAGATCTAATACTCTCGGCTTTTATTGGTTTGCATTCATGACAAATAAATTGAACTTTGATTTGGGTCATTTAATGGATTGGAACTATACTTGCAACCTGATTCTTTTTGAGAAATTTCTAAACCGACGTTTGGCCTACGTCAAGTTTTTGGCGCCGTTGCTGGGGAATTACAATGTGTGCTTGTTATTGGTTAGTTCATATGTGAATATTGTGAATAGCTAATTTTTTAATTTGTGCTTGCTTTTGATAGTTTAGGAGTTTTTTTTTCTTTGTTTCTTATTAGCCTTAATTTTTATTTTCTCTATTTACCATGAATTCTCACCCGTTTGGCTTTGAGTCTGGTTACAACTATATTGCAGGAAATGAAAACTTCAATGATGAATTGTATTATGGATTGGGAATTAAATTAAGTGAAGAGCCACATCCTTATAGAAGACCTTCATGGCAACAACTGGTGCACGAAATTGCAATCACACTTTTGCAATCTGCACAACTAACCAGCAAGTGCACTGGGTCGTCCAAGTAAAACCTTACGTGAGTAAGGGTCGAATCCCACGGAGATTGTTAGCTTGAAGCAAGCTATGGTTATCTTATTATTGTTAGTCAGGATATAATATCAATAATAATTTTTAGTTTTAATTGTAAAAAGTAAAAGAGCATGAAATAAATACTTATTATGCAGTAATGGAAAATATGTTGGAGTTTTGGAGATGCTTTGTCCTCTGAATTCCTGCAACATAATGCTTTCTCACTTTCATAAATGCAAGGCTCCTTCCATGGCAAGCTGTATGTAGGGCATCACCGTTGTTAATGGCTACTTTCTATCCTCTCAGTGAAAATGGTCCAAATGCTCTGTCATAGCACAGCTAATCATCTGTCGGTTCTCGATCATATCGGAATAAGATCCATTGATCCTTTTGCGTCTGTCACTACACCCAATACTCGCAAGTTTTAAGCTCGTCACAGTCATCCAATCCCAGAATCCTACTCGGAATACCACATACAAGGTTTAGACTTTCCGGATTCTCAAGGATGCTGCCCATGGGTTCTAGCTTATACCACGAAGATTCTGATTAAGGAATCTAAGAGATACTCATTCAATCTAATGTAGAACGGAGGTGGTTGTTAGGCACACGTTCATGGATTGAGGAAGGTGATGAGTGTCACGGATCATCACCTTCTTCATAGTGAAGCACGAATGAACATCTTAGATAGGAACAAGCATTTTTAAATGGAAAACAGAAATAATTGAATTAATTCATCGAGACGCTGCAGAGCTCCTCACTCTCAACAATGGAGTTTAGAGACTCATTCCGTCAAAAGGTACAATGTTCAGATCTAAAAATGTCATGAGATACAAAATAAGTCTCTAAAAGTTGTTTAAATACTAAACTAGTAACCTAGGTTTACAGAAAATGAGTAAACTAAGATGAATAGTGCAGAAATCCACTTCTGGGGCCCACTTGGTGTGTGCTGGGGATGAGACTTAAGCTTCTCATGTGCCTGGGCTGTTTCTGAAGTTGAACGCCAGGTTGTAACCTATTTCTGGCGTTGAACTTTAACTTGTAACCTGTTTCTGGCGCTGAACGCCAGACTGCAACATGGAACTGGCGTTGAATGCCAGTTTACATCGTCTATCTTCACGTAAAGTATGAACTATTATATATTGCTAGAAAGCCCTAGATGTCTACTTTCTAACCCAATTGAGAGCGCACCAATTAGACTCCTATAGCTCCAAAAAATCCATTCCGAGTGCAGGGAGGTCAGAATCCAACAACATCAGTAGTCATTTTTCAGCCTGAATCAGATTTTTGCTCAACTCCCTCAATTTCAGCCAGAAAATACTTGAAATAACAGAAAAACACAAAAACTCATAGTAAAGTCCAAAAATATGACTTTTGCCTAAAAACTAATAAAAATATACTAAAAACTAACTAAAACATACTAAAATCTATATGAAATTACCCCCAAAAAGCGTATAAAATAGCCGCTCATCATAACACCAAACTTAGACTGTTGCTTGTCCCCAAGCAACTAGATAAATAAAATAGGATAAAAAGAAATTAAGAAGCAATAATATCTCAGAATTTCAGGTGAAGCTCAGATTCTAATTAGATGAGCGGGACTAGTAGCTTTTTGCTTCTGAACAGTTTTGGCATCTCACTTTATCCTTTGAAATTCAGAATGATTGGCATCCATAGGAACTCAGAATTTAGATAGTATTATTGATTCCCCTAGTTGAGTATGTTGATTCTTGAACACAGTTACTTTATGAGTCTTGGCCGTGGCCCTAAGCACTTTGTTTTCCAGTATTACCACCGGATACATAAATGCCACAAACACATAACTAGGTGAACCTTTTCAGATTGTGACTTAGCTTTGCTAGAGTCCCCAATTAGAGGTGTCCAGAGTTCTTAAGCACACGCTTTTGCTTTGGATCACGACTTTAACCACTCAGTCTCAAGCTTTTCACTTGGACCTGCATGCCATAAGCACATGGTTAGGGACAACTTGATTTAGCCGCTTAGGTCTGGATTTATTTTCTTGGGCCCTCCTATCCATTGATGCTCAAAGCCTTGGATCCTTTTCACCCTTGCCTTTTGGTTTAAAGGGCTATTGGCTTTTTTTATCTCTTTTGCTTTTTTTTTTGTCACTGCTTTTTCTTGCTTCAAGAATCAAATTCATGATTTTTCAGATCAGCAATAATATTTCTCTTGTTCATCATTCTTTTAGGAGCCAATAATTTTAACATTCATGAAATTCAGTATAAAAAATATGCACTGTTCAAGCATTCATTCAGAAGACAAAAAGCATTGTCACCACATATAAATAATTAGAATTTTTATATTAAGAACTCAAAAAAAAAAAAAATAAATTGCCTCTTTATTCTAAAAATCTAATATTTTATTCATGTTTGATGATGATGAGAAAAATAACTTATAGCTTAATTATAGATATACTAATTACTACTACTCTTATATAACTGCTAAGGTAAATTCCTGTAAGAACAAATATCACAGAGTTAAAGCTAAGATTAGGACTCAAAAACCTTTATTTTGGGAAGTGGATGTTCCTCTAGTCTGTGGGGTGCTTGGTCCTTCAAGAGATAATTTTTGACGCTTAAGTTCCTTCAAGTCACGCCTTTGCTCTTCTTGTTCCCCAAGCAATTTGCAAAGCATGCTATTTTGATTATTCTGTTCTTCCTTTATTTGGTCCATAGCTTCTTGCAACTTGGTAACAGATGCTTCAAGATGCTCCCAGTATTCAATTTGAGGGATTTCTAAGAGGAATTCTTGTGCTCTCCTCTTGATGGGGTCATCCTGCACTTGTTGTTTTTCCATTGATATTTTGGTGATTGGTCGCTCAGCTGAGATATACTCAGTTATTCCCATCTTCACCCCAGCATCTTTACATAGCATAGATATTAAGCTTAGATAAGCCAATTTAGCGTCTTTAGAGTTCTTGTTTGCAATTATGTAAAGTTCACACGAAATCAGCTGATGAACTTCCACTTCTCTTCCCAACATAATGCAGTGGATCATTACTGCTCTTTCAATGGTGACTTCAGAGTGGTTGCTAGTGGGCAGTATAGAACGCCCAATGAAATCCAGCCAGCCTCTGGCGACTGGTTTGAGATCTTCTCTCTTGAGTTGATTTGGGACGCCCTTGGTGCTGGTGGTCCACCTGGTTCCAAGGAGGCATATGTCCTCTAGAATCTTATCCAGGCCTTTATTTGTTCTCATCATTCTCCTATTAAAGGAGTCTGGGTCATCTTTCAGCTGAGGTAGCTTAAAGATCTCCCTGATTTTGTCAGGGTGGATGTGAACAATCTTTCCTCTGACCAAGGTCTGATAGTCATAGAGGGCAGTTCCAGATATTTTCTGCCTGTCTGTTTGCCACAGATTAGCGTAGAATTCCTGAACCATGTTTCTTCCCACCTTTGTTTCAAGATTAGCTAGGATTTCCCAGCTCCTGTTTCGAATTTGCTCTTGGATCTCCGGATATTCATATTCTTTCATATCGAATTTGACTTCCAGGATCACTGACCTTAGACCCATTATTTTGTAGTAATGGTCTGAATGTTCTTTGGTTAAGAACTTCCCTTGATTTCAAAGTGATTTTGGAATACTATCTTTCTTGCCTCTTGGAATGGGTTGTTTTCCTTTAGGAGCCATGATCTTAGTGGGTGTGGTTTAGTGATCACGGATAAACACACCAAACTTAGAAGTTTGCTTGTCCTCAAGCAAAAGAAAAGAAAGGAGAGGGATAGAAGGAGAGCTAGTTTTCGAATTGTTGGGGAGATGAGAGAGGCCGAATGTGGATTTAAAGGGAGGGGGTGGGTTTTCAAAAATTTTGAAGAAAGATAAGATAGAAGATATGATTTGTAAAAGATAAATATGATAGGAAAAAGATATAATTGAAAATTGAAAAGATATAGAAGATATTTGAAAAAGATAAATCTGAATTTTAGAAAAAAGATTTAGGATTAATTTGAAAAAGATTTGAGAAGAAGTTGGAGACGATTTGAAAAGGATTTGTGTTTATGAATTAAGATACATTTGATGAAATAGGGATTTTAGAAATTAGGATTAAAATTTTTGGAATTGAAGGATGAGAGTTTGTAACATGTTTATGCAAGAAATTATGAATTGGAACATAAAAATTTAGAAAAATGTGAATTGAAAATGAATTTACCTCCTCCCCACAATCCTGGCGTTAAACGCCCAAACGCTGCATGGTTTGGGTGTTTAATGCCCATTTGTAGCTTCTCCTGGGTGTTCAACGCCCAGCTGTTGCTTCTAGCTGGCGTTGAACGCTAGGAAATTCTGGCGTTAAACGCCCAGAAGGTGCTTCTTTTTGGCGTTCAACGCCCAGAAGATGCTTCTTTCTGGCGTTTAACGCTCAGATGGCTATCCTTACTGGCGTTGAACGCCCAGTAGATGCTTCTTTTGGGCGTTCAACACCCAAAACAACTCTTACTGGCTTTTTCGCACCAGTGAGCTTCCTTTTTGCTGTTTTATCCTGCGAATCCTTCTGTAACTTTGTGAACTCAAGCAATTTCTATTTTACCTTGAAGATAATTGACATAAATCTGTAAAAATCAACTAATTAACAAATAAGCTTTGTAAATGGCTGGGTTGCCTCCCAGCAAGCGCTTCTTTATTGTCTTTAGCTGGACTATTACTGAGCTTTAATCAAGTCTCAGTTTTGAGCATTCTTGCTCAAAATTGCTTTCAAGATAATGTTTAACTCTCTATCCATTAACAATGAACTTTTTGTTAGAATCATTATCTTGAAGCTCCACGTATCCATATGGTGATACACTTGTACTCACATATGGACCTCTCCACCGGGATTTCAATTTTTTAGGGAATAATCTGAGCTTAGAATTAAACAGCAGAACTTTCTGCCCTGGCTCAAAGACTCTGGATGATAGTTTCTTATCATGCCATCTTTTTGCTTTCTCTTTGTAAATTTTTGCATTCTCGACAGCATTGAGTTTGAACTCCTCTTGCTCATTTAACTGGAGCAATCATTTTTCTCTAGCTAACTTGGCATCAAGGTTTAGGAATCTGGTTGCCCAATAGGCCTTATGTTCCAGTTCCACTGGCAAGTGACAGGCTTTTCCATATACAAACTGGTATGGAGAGGTCCCTATAGGAGTCTTGAATGCTGTTCTGTATGCCCACAGAGCATCATCCAAGCTTCTTGCCCAATCCCTTCTACGGTTAATCACAGTCCATTCCAGAATTCTTTTAAGTTCTCTATTAGAGACTTCAACTTGCCCATTTGTCTGTGGATGATATGGAGTGGCCACCCTGTGGCTAACTCCATATCGAACCAAAGCAGTGTAAAGCTGTTTATTACAGAAATGAGTGCCCCCATCACTGATTAGTACTCTAGGGATACCAAATCTGCTGAAGATGTGTTTCTGAAGGAATTTCAGCACTGCCTTAGTATCATTAGTAGGTGTTGTAATAGCTTTCACCCATTTGGATACATAATCCACTGCCACCAGAATATAAGTTTTTGAGTATGATGGTGGGAAAGGCCCCATGAAGTCAATACCCCATACATCAAACAATTCAATCTCCAAGATCCATTGTTGAGGCATGGAATAACTATGAGGTAGATTGTCGGATCTTTTGCAACTGTCACAATTAAGTACAAACACTCGGGAGTTTTTATAGAGTGTAGGCCAGTAGAAGCCACATTGGAGAACTCTTGTGGCTGTTCGCTCACTTCAAAAATATCCTCCATACTATGATCCGTGGCAGTGCCAGAGGATCTTCTGTGCTTCTTCCTTAGGCACACATCTATGGATTACTCCGTCTGCACATCTCTTGAAGAGATATGGTTCATCCCAAAGATAGTACTTTAAATCAGTAATCAATTTCTTTGATTGCTGCCTACTGTACTCTTTGGGTATGAATCTCACTGCCTTGTAGTTTGCAATGTTTGCAAACCATGGCACTTCCTGGATGGCAAAGAGTTGCTCATCCAAAAAGTTTTCAGAGATCTCAGTAAGAGGGAGGGACGCCCCTTTTACTAGTTCTATTCGGGACAGGTGATTTGCTACTTGGTTCTCTGTCCCTTTTCTGTCTCTTATTTCTATATCAAACTCTTGCAGAAGCAACACCCATCTGATGAGTCTGGGTTTTGAATCCTGCTTTGTAAGTAGATATTTAAGAGTAGCATGGTTAGTGTACACAATCACTTTTGATCCTACTAAATAAGATCTAAACTTGTCAATGGCGTAAACCACTGCAAGTAACTCTTTTTCTGTGGATGTGTAGTTCTTCTGTGCGTTATTTAAAACACGACTGGCATAGTAAATGACATGCAAAAGTTTGTCATGACTTTGTCCCAACACTGCACCAATGGCATGGTCACTGGCATCACACATCAGTTCAAATGGTAGTGTCTAGTCTGGTGCAAAGATGACTGGTGCTGTGACCAGCTTAGCTTTCAGAGTCTCAAACGCCTGCAGACACTCCTTATCAAAGATAAATGGCGTGTCAGTAGCTAGCAGATTACTCAGAGGTTTGGAAATTTTTGAAAAATCTTTTATAAACCTCCTATAGAATTCTGCATGCCCCAGAAAGCTTCTGATTGCCTTAACATTGGCAGGTGGTGGTAATTTTTCAATTACCTCTACCTTCGCTTGATCCACTTCTATTCCCTTGTTCGAAATTTTGTGCCCAAGGACAATTCCTTCAGCCACCATAAAGTGACATTTTTTCCAGTTTAAAACCAGGTTAGTCTCTTGGCACCTCTTTAGAACAAGTGCTAGATGGTCAAGATAGGAGCTGAATGAGTCTCCAAATACTGAAAAGTCATCCATGAAGACTTCCAAAAATTTTTCCACCATATCAAAGAAAATAGAGAGCATGCACCTTTGAAAGGTTGCATGTGCATTGTACAGGCCAAATGGCATCCTTCTGTATGCAAATACGCCGGATGGACATGTGAATGTTGTTTTCTCTTGATTTTGGGGATCTACTGCAATTTGATTATAACCTGAATATCCATCCAGGAAGCAATAGTATTCATGACCTGCTAGTCTTTCTAGCATTTGGTCTATGAATGGTAAAGGAAAATGATCCTTTCTGGTAGCTG
Organism: Arachis hypogaea; assembly: GCF_003086295.3. NCBI lineage: Eukaryota > Viridiplantae > Streptophyta > Magnoliopsida > Fabales > Fabaceae > Arachis > Arachis hypogaea. Next base: position 46,839,036 of record NC_092037.1, on the reverse strand, counting down.
TATTGAGCCTTCTGTAATCAATACACATACGCCACCTTGTAACTGTTCTTGTATGAACCAGTTCATTTTTTTCATTATGGACCACTGTCACACCACCCTTCTTAGGGACGAATTGGACAGGGCTTACCCAGGGGCTATCAGAAATAGGATAAATAATCCCAGCCTCTAGTAATTTAGTGACCTCCTTCTGCACCACCTCCTTCATGGCTGGATTCAGCCGCCTTTGTGGTTGAACCACTGACTTAGCGTCACCCTCCAATAGGATCTTGTGCATGCATCTGGCTGGGCTTATGCCCTTAAGATCACTGATGGACCACCCAAGAGCTGTCTTGTGTATTCTTAGCACTTGAATTAATGCTTCCTCTTCATGTGGCTCTAAGGTAGAGCTTATGATTACAGGAAAGGTATCACCTTCTCTCAGAAATGCATATTTCAGGGATGGTGGTAATGGTTTGAGCTCGGGTTTGGGAGGTTTCTCCTCTTCCTGAGGGATTTTCAGAGGTTCTATTATTCTCTCTGGTTCCTCCAGATCAGGCTGAACATCTTTAAAGATATCCTCTAGCTCTGATTCGAGACTCTCAGTCATATTGACCTCTTTTACCAGAGAGTCAATAATATCAATGCTCATGCAGTCATTTTGGTTGTTTGGATGCTGCATAGCTTTGACAACATTCAACTTAAACTCGTCCTCATTGACTCTTAGGGTCACTTCCCCTTTTTGGACGTCAATGAGGGTTCATCCAATTGCTAGGAAAGGTCTTCCTAGAATGAGAGTTGCACTTTTGTGCTCTTCCATTTCCAGCACCACAAAGTCAGTAGGAAAGGCAAATAGCCCAACCTTGACAATTATGTCTTCAATTACGCCTGATGGGTATTTAATGAAGCCATCAGCAAGTTGGGGACATATCCAGGTTGGTTTAACTTCATCAGTCAACCCAAGCTTTTTGATAGTAGCTGCAGGTATTAGGTTAATACTTGCCCCAAGATCACATAGAGCTTGCTTGGTACAAGTACCCTCTAATGTGCATGATATCATAAAGCTTTCGGGATCTTTAAGCTTCTCAGATAAGCTTTTCAGAATGACTGCACTGCATTCTTTAGTGAGGTAAACATTTTCAGTTTCCCTCCAATCCTTCTTATGACTTAAGATCTCTTTCATGAACTTAGCATAAGAGGGTATTCGCTCAAGTGCTTCTGCAAACAGGATCTTTATTTCAAGAGTCCTGAGATAGTCTGCAAAGCGGGCAAATTGTTTATCCTGTTCTGCTTGGTGGAGTTTCTGAGGATAAGGCATTTTTGCTTTGTATTCTTCAACCGTAGTTGCTGCAGGTTTATTGCCTACAGCCGTGGGTTGAGAAGCCTTTTTAGAGGAGTTGCTATCATCACTTGTATGTGTCTGATCCCCCACTGGTGTTTGAATACCAAGGGTGGAAGCTGGAGTGGCGTTAGACGCCAACTCCTTACCTGTTTCTAGCGTCTGAACGCCAGAACTGAGCTTCCTTTGGGCGTTCAATGCCAGTTCCTTGCTTGTTTCTAGCGTTGGACGCCAGGACTGAGCATGGGTTGGGCGTTTAACACCAGCTTTCCACCCGTTTTCAGGCGTTTGAGCGCCATAATTATTCCTCTATGGGCTTTGACTGTCCTTAGAGGGATTTCGGGTAGCAGTCTGTTCATTTCTTTGCTTCATGCTGCCTTGATGTGAGGTATTTAATATTTTTCCACTTCTTAATTGAACTACTTGGCATTTTTCTGTTATTTATTTTGATAACTGCTGTTCTGTTTGCTTCAACTGCACTTCCATATTCATATTAGCCATTCTTGTTTCTTGCAATATTTCCTTGAATTCGACTAACTATTTTGTTAGAAAATCTAATTACTGATTGAATTCAGTAGCTTGATCTGCAGGACTGAGTTCAGCAGTTACTATTTTAGCCTCTTCGTTGATGGAAGGTTCACTGCTTAGGTACAGATGCTGATTTCTGGCAACTGTATCAATAAGCTCTTGAGCTTCTTCTATTGTCTTTCTCATCTGTATAGATCCACCAGCTGAGTGGTCTAGAGAAATATGAGCTCTCTCTGTAAGCCCATAATAGAAGATGTCTAACTGCACCCACTCTAAAAACATTTCAGAGGGCATTTTCTGAGCATCTATCTCTCTGTATCTCTCCCAGGCATCATAAAGGGATTCATTATCTCCTTGTTTAAAGCCTTAGATGCTCAGCCTTAGCTGTGTCATCCATTTTAGAGGGAATTATTGATTCAGGAATTTTTCTTACAGCTGTTTTCATGTCTTTATGCTAGCCTTAGGTTGGTTATTTAACCATCTCTTAGCTTGGTCTTTTACAGCAAATGGAAACAGTAATAGCCTGTAGACATCCTAATCTACTTCTTTATCATGTACTGTGTCAGCAATTTGTAAAAACTGTGCCAGAAAATTTGTAGGTTCTTCCTCTGGAAGACTGGAATATTGGCAACTTTGCTGCACCATGATAATGAGCTGAGGATTCAACTCAAAACTACTAACTCCAATGGAGGGTATACTATACTACTTTCATATGAAGCAGTAGTGGGGTTAGCATATGACCCCAGAGTCCTTCTGGACTGTTCATTTTCACTTAGGTCCATGATGGAGAAAGGAAAATGATGAGGATTTATTTTATTTATTTGATTATATAAGAAAAATAATTTTTGAAATAATAAAATGGAATAAAATAAAAGTTAAAATAAAATAAAAAAAGATTTTAAAAATATTTTTAAAAAAATTTCAAAAAAAATGAGGAGAGAAAAAGTGGTTAGAATATTTTTGAAAAAGCTATAATTTTAAAAATTAAAGTTGAAATTCGAAATAATTGCTTAAAAATAGTTAGAAAAGATGTTTTTTTTTGAGTTTTGAATTTTTTTGATGAAAGAGAAAAAACACACAAAAGACACAAGGCTTAAATTTTTTAGATCTAATTTTCCTTGTTTTCAAAAATTTTGGAGGAAAAACACCAAGGAACACCAAACTTAAAAATTTTAAGATCAAAACATAAAGAAGACTCAAGAACACTTTGAAGATTCACAAGAACAACAAGAACAAAAGAAAGAACACCAAACTTAAAATTTTTAGAAAACCAATTTAAAATTTTTGAAAACTAAAGAGAAATTAACAAGAAAATACCAAACTTAAAGTTTGGCACAAGATTTAGTCAAAGAAAAATTATTTTTGAAAAAGTTTTAAAAAGAAGATACCCAATCACCAAGAACATAAACCAACGCTCTAGCCAATTGAGCTATAAATGTAACGTGTTTTAAAGAGGTATTTTTTTATAAATAAAAATAATTTTTTGAAAACTAATATTTTGAAAGAGCACAAAAAAAAACAAGAAAAGACACAAAACAAGACAAACAAAAGATCAAACAAGAAAAATTGACAAGAACAATTTGAAGATCAAGAAAAAATAAAGAACATGCAACTCAAAAATTGAGAGACGAAGAAGAGCATGCAATTGACACCAAACTTAGAACATGACACTAATGTCATAAAAAAATGAAAATTCAATTAAAGAAAAGAAAAAAAATATTTTTGAAAATTTTTTAAAAGGAATAATAGAGATGCAATCCTAGTGACTCTAAACCAAAAAGACAAAAGTTTCCTAATCTAAGTAACAAGAATCACCGTCAGTTGTTCAAACTCAAACAATCCCCGGCAACGGCGCCATCAACTTGGTGCACGAAATTGCAATCACACTTTTCAATCTGCACAACTAACCAGCAAGTGCACTGGGTCGTCCAAGTAAAACCTTACGTGAGTAAGGGTCGAATCCCACGGAGATTGTTGGCTTGAAGCAAGCTATGGTTATCTTATTATTCTTAGTCAGGATATAATATCAATAATAATTTTTAGTTTTAATTGTAAAAAGTAAAAGAGCATGAAATAAATACTTATTATGCAGTAATGGAGAATATGTTGGAGTTTTGGAGATGCTTTGTCCTCTGAATTCCTGCAACATAATGCTTACTCACTTTCATAAATGCAAGGCTCCTTCCATGGCAAGCTGTATGTAGGGCATCACCGTTGTCAATGGCTACTTCCCATCCTCTCAGTGAAAATGGTCCAAATGCTCTGTCACAGCACGGCTAATCATCTTTTGGTTCTCAATCATGTCGGAATAAGATCCATTGATCCTTTTGCGTCTGTCACTACACCCAATACTCGCGAGTTTTAAGCTCGTCACAGTCATCCAATCCCAGAATCCTACTCGGAATACCACATACAAGGTTTAGACTTTCCAGATTCTCAAGGATGCTGCCCATGGGTTCTAGCTTATACCACGAAGATTCTGATTAAGGAATCTAAGAGATACTCATTCAATCTAATGTAGAATGGAGGTGGTTGTCAGGCACACGTTCATGGATTGAGGAAGGTGATGAGTGTCACGGATCATCACCTTCTTCATAGTGAAGCGCGAATGAACATCTTAGATAGGAACAAGCGTTTTTGAATGGAAAACAGAAATAATTGCATTAATTCATCGAGACGCTGCAGAGCTCCTCACCCCTAACAATGGAGTTTAGACACTCATGCCATCAAAAGGTACAAAGTTCAGATCTAAAAATGTCATGAGATACAAAATAAGTCTCTAAAAGTTGTTTAAATACTAAACTAGTAGCTTAGGTTTACAGAAAATGAGTAAACTAAGATGAATAGTGCAAAAATCTACCTCTGGGGCCCACTTGGTGTGTGCTGGGGCTGAGACTTAAGCTTCTCACGTGCCTGGGCTATTTCTGGAATCGAACGCCAGGTTGTAACCTATTTCTGGCGTTGAACTCCAACTTGCAACCTGTTTTTGGCGCTGAACGCCAGACTGCAATATGGAACTGGCGTTGAATGCTAGTTTATGTCATCTATCTTCGCATAAAGTATGAACTATTATATATTGCTGGAATGTTCTGGATGTCTACTTTCTAACCCAATTGAGAGCGCGCCTATTGGACTCCTGTAGCTCCAAAAAATTCATTCCGAGTGCAGGGAGGTCAGAATCCAACAACATTAGCAGTCCTTTTTTAGCCTGAATTAGATCTTTGCTCAGCTCCCTCAATTTCAGCCAGAAAATACCTGAAATCACAGAAAAACACACAAACTCATAGTAAAGTCCAGAAATATGACTTTTGCCTAAAAACTAATAAAAATCTACTAAAAACTAACTAAAACATACTAAAATCTACATGAAATTATCCCCAAAAAGCGTATAAAATATCTGCTCATCAACAACCTTTTCTGGTTTCTTATGATTACAATTCATCCCATAATGTGTACCAATCTAATGGCTATGGTGTACCTTCCTATGGTTATTAAGCTCAACCACCATATGCCTATTAACAACTACCTCCTCAACATAGCCCCCAAGCGCCATACTCATAAGTCCCATCATACCACCAAACACCTCCATATAATCTTAATCCACCATATCACCAACCATTTGTGCCTCAAGAATCACCATATGAACCATGCAACCCATACCTAGAACCACCACCATTTCAACACTAATACTCCCAAAAATCACCAATTCCATACATACCACCTCAATATGCCCATTCTTATGAACAACTTCCCGTATAGAATGACTACTCTAATACAATCAACCAACTTTTACACCACTAATTTCCATGGAAGAGTATCTGCAAGAATTGGCCCTAGAGAAAATTGATCCCAATTATAGTAACCAAGAACAACAAGAGCTAAAGGATCGTCTCATGGAAGCAATAGATCAGCTTAACGCAATCATATTTCTCAAGGAGCAAGAAGAAGCTCAACAAAATGAACCCTTCTTTCCACCACCAACCCCCAAGGATGATACTCTCTTTTCGTTCCTTCAAGAGCAAAGTGAGACAAAAAGGGAAAGGCAAGAATCACTTGAGCATCAAAATGCTATCATGGTTGCTTTAGCTGAAGCTATAGCCCACTTAGCCTCAAAATGTTCACACAATTGAAACACTCCCATTGATGAATGTGGAGAATCAACCAAAGAGCGTAGTATGAAATAGAGGTTAGAGTCTCAATTGTTGAAGAAGGAGTGGACGCATGTATTGCAACAAGTGGAGAAAGTTGAAATCAGTGAAGATGAAGAAGTGGTTGAAGATTTAGGAGAAATTGGACAAGAAGTGGATTCCAAGATTGAAGATATTTTCACACTAACTAGTGACATTGATGATTTTATGGAAGTTGTCAATTGAGCTTGAAATTGTTGTTGAGGAGGATAATGCGCAACTTCCAAGGCATGTTGTGAATAGTGAAGAATTGGAAAAAAGTTGAGCAAATGACAAGTCCCATTATTGACGATGGTTTCACATCAACTAATGATATCCTTGAATTTGATGAACCTTCCTCCATTGAATTTGAAATGGATGTTGATGTAGACTTTACGCTACCTCTGAGATATGACTTGAATGATGGTTTAGAGTGAGAAGAAGTTGGTGAGGAAGAAACTGAGAGATCTTGTCTAGAGGTGGAGATTAAAGAATCTTATCAAGTGGTGGAAGTCCTTCAAAAAGGGTAGACGGGAGTGAAAATTTCTTCGTCGATACCGTTGGAAACATCTCTTCCTAGGTTACCATTCATTTCTTCATTTAAGTGGGTAAAAATTTTATCCTTAAGCTTTATTATCCCACTTGAATATGGTTTGCTTGAAATGGATGGTCAACTTAGGACTCTTTGTGGATTCAAGAGCAAAATGGAGATGGTTAGTGGTTGGTAATATAATTCAAGGCTCATTAAGGTTGAACTCTCAAGGCTTAGGCCCCATGGTTGGAGGAATGCTAAATTGAATGGGTTTGGGAGGATGTTTGGTATTCAGATGAGAATTCTGAAGTGTGCTCACCCAGATGGAATCACAAGAGTAAACTTGAAGATAGGTGTAAAAACGAAGTTTGGAATCCCAGATTACAAGATGTAGATCAAATTTGAGATCTCTTGACTTGTGGGAATTTCATCAGAGCTTGGTGCATGGTGCGTGAATTTGTGACTCGCACAACTGAACCAGCAAGTGCACCGGGTCGTCCAAGTAATACCTCGGGTGAGTGAGAGTCGAATACCACGAGGATTGCCAGATTGAGCATGTTGTGGTTATCCTGTAGATCTTAATCAGATGAATAGAAAGATAGTTATTTTTTGTTGTGGGCGCATAAACAAGCAATAACAATAGAATGTTGAAATAGTAATTAGCAGTCAATTAAGCCTTCGGAGATGCTTCTTCTTTTGGATTAACAAGTCATACTCACTACTTCAATAATGAATGATTCCTTCAATGGCAAGGCTGTAAGTGATTAAGCCATTGGTCGTGGTCATTGGTAGGCAAAATTGTGATTTACTCTATTCATAACTCGAACAATTCTTAGCAATGGCTCCAAAAACTTGGTGCACACTACTATGGTTCACTCACATTCTTCACAACTTTGCACAACTAACCAGCAAGTGCACTGGGTCGTCCAAGAAATAAACCGTATATGAGTAAGGGTCGATCCCACGGAGATTGTTGGTATGAAGCAAGCTATGGTCATCTTATAAATCTCAGTCAGGTGGATTCAAATGGTAATAATGGTCTTCGAATATAAGGATAAATAAACGGAAAATAAAGATAAAAATACTTATGTAAATCATTGGTGAGAATTTCAGATAAGTGTATGGAGATGCTTTGTCTCTTCTGAATCTCTGCTTTCTTACTGCCTTCCTTCAATCCTTCTTACTCCTTTCCATGGCAAGCTGTATGTAAGGCATCACCGTTGTCAATGGCTACTTCCCATCCTCTCAGTGAAAATGGTCCAAATGCTCTTGTCATAGCACGGCTAATCATCTGTCGTTCTCGATCATGTCGGAATAGAATCCATTGATTCTTTTGCGTCTGTCACTACGCCCAACAATCGCGAGTTTGAAGCTCGTCACAGTCATTCAATCCCTGAATCCTACTCAGAATACCACAGACAAGGTTTAGACCTTCTGGATTCTCAAGAATGGCCGCCAATAATTCTAGCTTATACCACGAAGATTCTGATTAAGGAATCCAAGAGATATGCACTTGATCTAAGGTAGAACGGAAGTGGTTGTCAATCACGCGTTCATAAGGACGGATGATGATAAGTGTCACGGATCATCACATCCATCAGGTTGCAGTGCAGCAAATATCTTAGAATAAGAATAAGCTTGAATTGAATAGAAGAACAATAGTAATTGCACTAATTCTCGAGGTACAGCAGAGCTCCACACCTTAATCTATGGTGTGTAGAAACTCCACCGTTGAAAATACATAAGTGATGGTCCAGACATAGCCGAATGGCCAGCCCCCATGGATGATCAAAAGACCGAATGGTAAAAGACTAATCAAAAGACAAAACGCCTAGTACAATAGTTAAAAGTTCTATTTATACTAAACTAGCTACTAGGGTTTACAGAAATAAGTCTAAGTGCAGAAATCCACTTCCGGGGCTCACTTTGGTGTGTGCCTGGGCTGAGCTTGAGCTTTACACGTGCAGAGACATCTCTTGGAGTTAAACGCCAAGTTGTAATGTGTTTTTGGCATTTAACTCTTGTTTGTGACGTGTTTCTGGCGTTTTACTCCAGAATGCAGCATGAAACTGGCGTTGAACGCCAATTTGCATCATCTAAACTTGAATAAAGTATGAACTATTATATATTGCTGGAAAGTTCTAGATGTCTATTTCCAACGCAGTTGATAGCGCACCATTTGGAGTTATGTAGCTTCAGAAAATCCATTTCGAGTGTAGGGAGGTCAGAATCCAACAACATCAGCAGTCCTTTTTCAGCCTGAATAAGATTTTTGCTCAGGTCCCTCAATTTCAGCAAAAAAATACCTGAAATCACAGAAAAATACACAAACTCATAGTAAAGTCTAGAAATGTGAATTTTGCATAGAAACTAATAAAAACATCACTAAAAGTAGCTAGATCCAACTAAAAACTACCTAAAAACAATGCCAAAAAGCGTATAAATTATCCACTCATCACGACACCAAACTTAAATTTTTGCTCGTCCCCAAGCAACTGAAAATCAAATAGGATAAAAAGAAGAGAATATACTATAAATCTCAAAATATCAATGAATATTAGTTCTAATTAGATGAGCGGGACTTGTAGCTATTTGCTTCTGAATAGTTTTGGCATCTCACTTTATCCTTTGAAGTATAGAATGTTTGGAATCTATAGGAACTCAGAGTTCAGATAGTGTTATTGATTCTCCTAGTTAAGTATGTTGATTCTTGAACACAGCTACTTTTATGAGTATTGGCTGTGGCCCTAAGCACTTTGTTTTCTAGTATTACCACCGGATACATAAATGCCACAGACACATGACTGGGTGAACCTTTTCAGATTGTGACTCAGCTTTGCTAAAGTCCCCAGTTAGAGGTGTTCAGAGCTCTTAAGCACACTCTTTTTGATTTGGATCACGACTTTTACCACTCAGTCTCAAGCTTTTCACTTGGACCTGCATGCCACAAGCACATGGTTACGGACAGCATGATTTAGCCGCTTAGGCCTGGATTTTATTTCCTTGGGCCCTCCTATCCATTGATGCTCAAAGCCTTGGATCCTTTTTACCCTTGCCTTTTGGTTTTAAGGGCTATTGGCTTTTTCTGCTTCTTTTTCTCTTTCTTTCATATATTTTTTCGCCACTTTTTTTCCGCAAGCTTTGTTCTTCACTGCTTTTTCTTGCTTCAAAAATCAATTTTATGATTTTTCAGATCATCAATAACATTTCTCTTTTTCATCATTCTTTCAAGAGCCAACAATTTTAACATTCATAAACAACAAGATCAAAAATATGCACTGTTCAAGCATTCATTCAGAAAACAAAAAGTATTGTCACCACATCAATATAATTAAACTAATTTCAACGATGAATTTGAAACTCATGTACTTCTTGTTCTTTTGTATTAAAAACATTTTTCATTTTAGAAAGGTGAAGGATTCATGGAATTATTTATAGCCTTAAGACATAGACACTAGAAACTAATGATAATGTAATAAAGACACAAACATAGACAAACATGAAGCTTAAAGACCGAAAAACAAAGAGATAAAAACAAGGAAGTTAAGGAAATGAGTCCATCTTAGTGATGGTAGCATCTTCCTCTTGAAGAACCAAAGGTGCTCTTGAGCTCCTCTATGTCTCTTCCTTGCCTTTGTTGCTTGATCCCTAGTGATTTTGGTGCTCCTATCCTTAGTTGTTCCCAATAATTGTGTGAAGGAAAATGTATCCCCTGAGGTATCTCAGAAATTTCTTGATGAGGGAATTTCTCATGCTCTTGTTGAGGTCCATGAGTGGGTTCTCTTGATGTGTAGTCAAATGCTCTACTACTGAGCTATAGACCCTTGAGATGAATCTCTCCATCTCCCATGATTCAGAGGTGGAAGCTTTTGTCTTCCCTTTCCTCTTTCTAGAGGTTTCTCCGGCCTTAGGTGCCATAAATGGTTGTGGAAAAACAAAAAAGCTATGCTTTTACCACACCAAACTTAGAATGTTGCTCATCCTCGAGCAAGAGAAGAAAGAATAGAAGAAGAAGAAGAAGAAGATATGGAGGAGTTTATATAGTGGAGGGAGAGGGAGTGGGGTTTGGTCATTTAGGGTGGGTTTGGCTGGGAAAGAGATTTTGAATTTGAAGGTAGGTGGGGTTTATGGGGAAGAGTGGATGGATGTGAGTGGTGGAGAGGTGATGGGGAAGAGAGATTGAGGTGATTGGTGAAGGGTGTTTGGGGAAGAGTGTTATTGGATTGTGTGAAGAAGAGAGAAGGTGAGTTGAGGTAGGTAGGGATCCTGTGGCATCCACAGATCCTGAGGTGTCAAGGATTTCCCATCCCTGCACCTTTTAGGCGTGTAAAATGCCCTTTATATGCAATCCTGCCATTTAACGCCAGACTGATGCTTGTTTCTGGTATTAAACACCCAAATGTAGCTTGTTTCTGGCATTCAACGCCTGCCTAATGCTTGTTTCTGGCGTTGAACACCAGCCTGGTGCTTGTTTCTGGCGTTGAACGCCAGACAGATGCACCTTTCTGGCATTTAAATGCCAGACATCTCTTCTTCCAGGGTGTGCTTTTTCTTCTGCTATTTTTGATTCTGTTTTTAATTTTTGCAATTGTTTTGTGACTCCACATGATCATAAACCTAATAAAACATAAAAGAACAATAGAAATATATAGATAAATAAAAATTGGGTTGCCTCCCAATAAGCACTTCTTTAATGTCAATAGCTTGACAGTGAGCTCTCTTGGAGCTTCACAGATGTTCAGAGCATTGTTGGGACCTCTCAACACCAAACTTAGAGTTTGAATGAGGGGGTTCAACACCAAACTTAGAGTTTGGTTGTGGCCTCCCAACACCAAACTTAGAGTTTGACTGTGGGGGCTTTGTTTGACTCTGTATTGAGAGAAGCTTTTCATGCTTCCTCTCTATGTTTACAGAAGGATAACCTTGAGCTTTAAACACAAGGTAGTCCCCATTCAATTGAAGGACTAGTTCACCTCTGTCAACATCAATCACAGCTCCTGCTATGGCTAGGAAGGGTCTTCCAAGGATGATGCATTCATCCTCCTCCTTCCCAGTGTCTAGGATTATGAAATTAACAGGGATGTAAAGGCCTTTAACCTTCACTAACATGTCCTCTACCAATCCATAAGCCTGTTTTATTGACTTATCTGCCATCTCTAATGAGATTCTTACAGCTTGTACCTCAAAGATCCACAGCTTCTCTATTACAGAGAGTGGCATAAGATTTATACCTGACCCCAGATCACATAGAGCCTTCTCAAAGGTCATGGTGCCTATGGTACAGGGTATTAAGAATTTACTAGGATCTTGTTTCTTTTGAGGTAGAGTTTGCTGAACCCATGTATCTAGTTCACTAATGAGCAAGGGAGGTTCACCTTTCCAAGTCTCATTACCAAACAACTTGGCATTCAGCTTCATGATGGCTCCTAGATATTGAGCAACTTGCTCTTCAGTTACATCTTCATCCTCTTCAGAGGAAGAATAGTTCTCAGAGCTCATGAATGGCAAAAGGAGGTTTAATGAAATCTCTATGGTCTCTAGGTGAGCCTCATATTCCTTAGGTTCCTCAGTTTGGAACTCCTTTTTGTTCAGAGGACGTCCTAGGAGGTCTTCCTCACTGGGATTCACGTCCTTCTCCTCCTTTGTGCATTCGGCCATATTGATTATATCAATGGCCTTGCACTCTCTTTTTGGATTCTCTTCTGTATTGCTTGGGAGAGCACTAGGAGGAGTTTCGGTGATTTTCTTACTCAGCTGACCCACTTGTGCCTCCAAATTTCTAATGGAGGACCTTGTTTCACTCATGAAACTTAAAGTGGCCTTAGATAGATCAGAGACTATGTTTGCTAAGCTAGAGGGGCTCTGCTCAGAATTCTCTATTTGTTGCTGAGAAGATGATGGAAAAGGCTTGCTATTGCTAAGCCTGTTTCTTCCACCATTATTAAAGCCTTGTTCAAGCTTTTGTTGATCCTTCCATGAGAAATTTGGATGATTTTTCCATGAGAAATTATAGGTGTTTCTATAAGGTTTACCCATGTAATTTACCTATGCCATTGCAGGGTTCTCAGGATCATAAGCTTCTTCTTCAGAAGATGCCTCTTTAGTACTATTGGATGCATTTTGCCATCCATTCAGACTTTGAGAAATTATATTAACTTGCTGAGTCAACATTTTGTTCTGAGCCAATATGGCATTCAGAGCTTCAATTTCAAGAACTCCCTTCCTCTGAGGCGTCCCATTACTCATAGGATTCCTCTCAGAAGTGTACATGAATTGGTTGTTTGCAACCATTTCAATAGGTTCTTGAGCTTCTGCAGGCGTTTTCTTTAGGTGAATGGATCCACCTGCAGAATGGTCCAGTGATATCTTAGAGAACTCAGATAGACCATAATAGAATATATCCAGAATGGTCCACTCTGAAAGCATGTCCGAAGGACACTTTTTGGTCATCTGCTTGTATCTTTCCCAAGCTTCATAGAGGGATTCACCATCTTTTTGCTTGAAGGTCTGAACATCTACTCTAACATTGCTCAGCTCTTGAGGAGGAAAGAACTTGGCCAAGAAGGCCATGACCAGCTTATCCCAAGAGTCCAGGCTATCTTTAGGTTGTGAGTCCAACCATGTTCTAGCTTTGTCTCTTACAGCAAAAGGGAAAAGCATAAGCCTATAGACTTCAAGATCTACTCCATTAGTCTTAACAGTCTCACAGATATGCAAGAACTTAGTTAAAAACTAGTAGGGATCTTCTGATGGAAGTCCATGAAACTTGCAATTCTGTTGCATTAGAGCAACTAGTTGAGGCTTCAACTCAAAATTATTTGCTCCAAAGGCAGGGATTGAGATGCTTCTTCCATAAAAGTTGGAAGTAGGTGTAGTATAATCACCAAGAATCCTCCTTGCGCCTCCACCATTGTTATTGGGTTTGGCCATATCTCTCTCTTTTTCGAGATTCTCTGTAAGGTTTTTTCTGGATTGTTGTGCTTTAGCTTCTCTTAGCTTCTTCTTCAGAGTCCTTTCAGGTTCAGGATCTGCTTCAACAAGAATGTCCTTGTCCTTGCTCCTGCTCATATGAAAAAGAAGAGACAGAAAAGGAAGAGGAATCCTCTATGTCACAGTATAGAGATTCCTTTATGTGAGTAGAAGAATAAGAGAATAAAACAAGAGAAGAGAAAAATTCGAACACAGAGGAGAAAATAGGGTTCGAATTTTGAGTAGAAGAGAAGTGTTAGTAGATAAATAGATAAATAGAAGGAGATGAGAAGGAGAGAATTTCGAAAATTAATTAAAAAGGAAAAAGAGAATATTTTTGTTTTTATTTTAAATTATAGTTAGAATTCGAAAATTAAGAGAAGAGGTAAGATAAAATTAAAATTTAAAAGAATTAGTTAATTAAAAGAATTTTGAAAAAGAAGGAGATGATTTTCGAAAATTAAAGAGAGGGAAGAGTAGTTAGGTGGTTTTGAAAAAGATAAGAAACAAACAAAAAGTCAATTAGTTAGTTGAAAAAGATTTGAAAATCAAATTTGAAAAGATAAGAAGTTAGAAAAGATTTTTGAAATCAATTTTGAAAAAGATATTACTAAAAAAAGATATTTTGAAAAGATATGATTGAAAAAGATATTTTGGAAAAGATTTGATTTTTAAAATTAAAATTGATTACTTGACTAACAAGAAACTAAAAGATATGACTCTAGAATTTAAAGATTGAACCTCTCTTAACAAGAAAATAACAAACTTCAAATTTTTGAATCAATCACATTAATTGTTAGTAAAGTTTTCGAAATTTTGAAATAAAGATAAGAAAAAGATTTTGAAAATAAATTTTAAAAATTTTCGAAAATAAAAAATGAAAAAGATTTGATTTTTGAAAAAGATTTTGAAAAGATAGGATTTTTAAAATTAAAAATTTGACTTGACTTATAAGAAATAGCTAAGTTTTAAAATTTTTTGACTAAGTCAACTCAAATTTTCGAAAATTAGGAGAAAAATAAGGAAAAGATATATTTTTTTATTTTTGAATTTTTAATGAGGAGAGAGAAAAACACAAATATGACCCAAAACATGAAAATTTTGGATCAAAACACTTAATGCATGCAAGAACACTATGAATGTCAAGATGAACACCAAGAACACTTTGAAGATCAAGATGAACATCAAGACTTATTTTTGAAAAATTTTCAAGAAACGAAAAAAATGCAAGAGACCAAACTTAGGAATTTTTCATATTTAGATACTAAGAATTCAAAAATGCATATGAGAAACAACAAAAAACACAAAACAAGAAAATATCAAGATTAAACAAGAAGACTTACCAAGAACAACTTGAAGATCATGAAGAACACCATGCATGAGTTTTCGAAAAATGCACAAATTTTTAAAGACATGCAATTGACACCAAACTTAAAAATTGACACTAGACTCAAACAAGAAACACAAAATATTTTTGGTTTTTATGATTTTATTAAATTTTTTTGGATTTTTTTTCAAAAATTAATTTTTGGAAAAATGAAAACAAATAAAAATTTTTTGAAAGATTTTTGAAAACTTTTTGAAAAGAAAATAAGAAGAAAATTACCTAATCTGAGCAACAAGATGAATCGTTAGTTGTCCAAACTCAAACAATCCCCCGCAATGGCGCCAAAAACTTGATAGGTAAAATTGTGATGAACTCTTTTCATAACTCGAATAATTCTTAGCAATGGCTCCAAAAACTTGGTGCACACTACTATGGTTCACTCACATTCTTCACAACTTCGCACAACTAACCAGCAAGTGCACTGGGTCGGCCAAGTAATAAACCTTAGGTGAGTAAGGGTCGATCCCACGTAGATTGTTGGTATGAAGCAAGCTATGGTCATCTTATAAATCTCAGTCAGGTGGATTCAAATGGTAATAATGGTTTTCGAATATAAGGATAAATAAACAGAAAATAAAGATAAAAATACTTATGTAAATCATTGGTGAGAATTTTAGATAAGTGTATGGAGATGTTTTGTCCCTTTTGAATATCTGCTTTCTTACTGCCTTCCTTCAATCCTTCTTACTCCTTTCCATGGCAAGCTGTATGTAGGGCATCACTGTTGTTAATGGCTACTTGCCATCCTCTCAGTGAAAATGGTCCAAATGCTCTTGTCACAGCACGGCTAATCATTTGTCGGTTCTCAATCATGTCGGGATAGAATCCATTGATTCTTTTGCGTCTGTCACTACGCCCAACAATCGCGAGTTTGAAGCTTGTCACAATCATTCAATCCCTGAATCCTACTCGGAATACCACAGACAAGGTTTAGACCTTTCGGATTCTCAAGAATGGCCGCCAATAATTCTGGCTTATACCACGAAGATTCTGATTAAGAATTCCAAGAGATATGCGCTCGATCTAAGGTAGAACGGAAATGGTTGTCAATCACGCGTTCATAAGGATGGATGATGATGAGTGTCACGGATCATCACATCCATCAGGTTGCAGTGCAGGGAATATCTTAGAGTAAGAATAAACTTGAATTGAATAGAAGAACAATAGTAATTGCATTAATTCTCGAGGTACAGCAGAGCTCCACACCTTTATCTATGGTGTGTAGAAACTCCACCGTTGAAAATACATAAGTGATGGTCCAGGCATAGCCGAATGGCCAGCCCCCATGAATGATCAAAAGACCGAATGGTCAAAGACTAATCAAAAGACAAGACGCCTAGTACAATAGTTAAAAGTTCTATTTATACTAAACTAGCTACTAGGGTTTATAGAAATAAGTGTACGTGCAGAAATCCACTTTCGGGGCCCACTTTGGTGTGTGCCTGGGCTGAGCTTGAGCTTTACACGTGCAGAGGTTTCTCTTGGAGTTAAACGCCAAGTTGTAACGTGTTTTTGGTGTTTAACTCTGGTTTGTGACATGTTTCTAGCATTTTACTCCAGAATACAGCATGGAACTGGCGTTGAATGCCAATTTGCGTCATCTAAACTCAAATAAAGTGTAGACTATTATATATTTCTGAAAAGATTTGGATGTCTATTTTCCAAAATAGTTGAAAGCGTGCCATTTGGAGTTATGTAGCTCCAGAAAATCCATTTTGAGTGCAGGGAGGTCAGAATGCAACAGCATCAGTAGTCCTTTTTTAGCCTGAATCAGATTTTTGCTCAGATCCCTCAATTTCAGCCAGAAAATACCTGAAATCACAGAAAAACACACAAACTCATAGTAAAGTCTAGAAATGTGAATTTTTCATTGAAACTAATAAAAACATCCCTAAAAGTAGCTAGATCCTACTAAATACTACCTAAAAACAATGCCAAAAGCGTATAAATTATCCGCTCATCAGTCATTAATCTCCTCATGTCCAAACCAAACATCTGAACGGACTAAATCAATCTGGGAGAGGGTGAAGTGCGTGCAATTCAATCTCTTGTGATCCTACTCAAAATGCCATAGACAAGGTCGAAACTTCCAGATCAGAGACTAACGCTTTTATGATTCTAGCCCTTTGAGCCATAGGAACCTCAATTTCCCTTGACTAACGAGGTTTTATGTCACATAACCCAATTAGCCCAGATATCTTGTTGAAACCTATGATGCATTCTCAAGCTTCATAAGTATGAAGAATGACAATGCATCATAGAATAGAATCAAACATAGATTGAAGTAGAAAAGTAATTGCATTAGTCCCTAGGAATCAGCGGAGCTCCTAACCTTAACCTAGGAGGTTTAGTTGCTCATACTGTACAGAGAATAAAGTGTGTAGTTCGAATGTGGTGGAGAAGATTCTAAACAATGGTGATCTTCCCTTATATATACTAATACTAAACCTAAAGAGACATTAATTATAATTAGAAATTACAAGAATGAAATAAACTAGACTAAAGGTGCGAAAATCCACTTCTGGGCCCACTTGGTGAATATTTGAGCTGAGCTTGGCTTCTAACTTAAAGGAGTGGGCATTGGACGCCCACTAGGGAGTGTCCATGCTGCTTCCTTCCTCCCCTTGGGAAGTTGAATGCTGGATTTGGGAGTTCAACGCTAGCTTGAGTCCCCTTGGGGCGTTGAATGCTAGAAAGGGGGTAGTTTGGGCGTTCAACGCCCATTTTGGGCAGTCCAATTAAAAAAAAAAGTATAGACCATTATATATTTCTGGAAAGTATAGCTTTCCAACGCCATTGATAACGCATCATTTGAACCTCTGCAGCTCCAGAAATGTTCGTTTGAATGCATGGAGGTCAGAATCTGATAGCATCTGCTATGCTTTTCTTGCCTCAGAATCAGACTTTTCCACAACTTGCCAAATTCATTCAAAATTCATCTAAAATAATAATAAAAAAATAAAATCTCAAAGTAGCATCCAAAAAATAAAATTTTCATCAAAACCTACTAAATAATAATAAAACTTAACAAAGTATACTAAAAACGCTAGGAAAATAGCATCAAAAAGCATATAAAATATCCGCTCATCAGAACACCAAACTTAAACTGTTGCTTGTACTTAAGCTACTAAAAACAGGTAGTACTAAAAAGAAGAGAAAAATACAATGTCTTAAAGTTTTTCAATGAAGCTCAATTCCAAGTATTGAATGGGACTAATAACTCTTTACTTCTGAACAGTTTTGGCATTTCATTTTTCTTTGAAGTTTAGAGGCATTGACTTCTCTTAGATTTGGAATCTAGATGATATTGTTAGTTGTCTTCCTTAAGCTCTTCTTTATTCTTGAACACAGCTTCCTTTAGGTGCTTTGCACCTTTTTGAGCCTAGCCGTGACGTTATGTTTTCCCGTATTACCACAGGATACATAAACATAACTGGCATTTAACTGGGGAACCCTTAGGATTCAAATTTAGCTTTGCTTAAATTCTCAGTCAGTGGTGCCCAGAGTTCTTAAGCGTACTCTTTTGCTTTGGATCACGACTTTAACTGCTCAGTCTCAAGCTTTTCACTTGAAACCTTCATACCACAAGCATTTAGTTAGGGATAACAACTCAATTGAGCTTTTTTTTAGGTTACTTTTTAACCTTCCTAACCATTGATGCTCAAAGTCTTGGATCTTTTAATTGGTTTTCATGAATTGAAAATAATATATATATATATATATATATATATATATATATATATATATATATATATATATATATATATATATATATATATATATATATATATATATATATATATATATTGAATAGGAATGTTGTTCCTTTTGCTTCAAGAATATAAATAATTTGGATTTTTTTGATAACCAATAATATTTCTTCAAATTCACTGTTCCTCCAAGAGCCAATGCTCTCAACTTCAAGACCATTGTGCACAGTTAATTCATACATTCAGAGAGTAAATACAATGCTACCACTTTTGAATTAGAGGGAACTCATTATAATCAACTCAAGAAGTTTTATATTTTACCGCTTCTTAAAAGAAAATAAAATTTTATTTAAATTTAATGAAATGACAAGTGGAATATCTCATACTTAATTTCCAGAAATTAAAAATTAATTACTGGAAAATAAAATAAAAATAAAAAATCCTACTAGTGATCATGTAATCTTAGATATGAGAAACAGGAATTAGAATAGGCACAAGATAGGGACAAAACTTAACCACCTTAATCATGGTGGTCATTGCCTTCTTCAGAAACTACTTTCTGGTGCTTCTGCTCTTCTAATGCTCGCACATGCTTCTCATGTTCTTCAATCAGCTTCTGTAACATGGAAGACTGGTTCTTTTGCTCCTCTCTCAATTGGTCCATAGTGGCTTGCAACTATTAAACGGATACCGCTAGTTGAGTCCAATATTCAATTTGAGGGATACTCTGCTCTTAAGGTGGTTTAGGCGCCTTCCTCTTAGGAGGTTCGACTACTTGCTGAATCTTGTCTAGTCCTGGCCCCTGGTGCTCCCCATACTCTCCTTGGTAGTTGGGTTGTCCACTGGGATACCCGTGTCTTTGTCAATTAGGACTCTTGCCTCATTACACAAGCGAGAGACAAGGTTTGGAAAAGCCAGCATGGCTTGAGTGGAGGTCTTATTTGCAAACTTGTATAGTTCACAGGGGATTATTTGCTGAACTTCTACCTCATTGCCTAACATGATGCAATGAATCATCACATCTCTCCTTATGGTAACTTCGGAACGGTTGCTAGTGGGGAGTATGGAATGCCCAATGAAGTCCAACCATCCTCTAGCAACTGGCTTGAGATCCATTCTCCTCAGTTGGTTTGGTTTACCTTTCTTATCATTGATCCACTGAGTTCTGGGCAGACATATGTCTTCAAGGACTTAATCTAGCCTTAGTTTGGCTAGCACCCTCCTATTAAAGGAGTCAGGGTCATCCTTTTATGGGGGTAATTTGAAAATTTCCCTCACCTTATCTAGATTGAAATGTAGAGTCTTTCCTCAAACCATGGTGCGCCATGTATGGAATCCCCGTCCCTCTTTGTTTTGTTTGCCTATCATCCATAGATTTACAAAAAACTCACGGATGCGTACTATTCCAACATTGGTTGTGGGGTTGGCCAGAATTTTCGAACCCCTCTTTTGAATCTGTTCTTGGATTTTCGAGTATTCATCTTCTTTCAAGTCAAACTTGACTTTCGGAATCACAGACTTTTTACACATTACTTCATAGTAATGGTCTTCATGAAGCTTGGAGTAGAATTTGTAAGGTTTATAGGTATTGTTGTTGGGGCACTTTCTTTCTCATTTTTTGATTTAGATCTTCCACTCCTTGGGGCCATGGATTGTAAATAATTGAAAGAGCAACACTTGTGCCACACTAAATTTAAAAGATTTGCTCGTCTCGAGCAAAGATGAGAAGAAGAGAGGACATGGGAAAGAGGAAGTAGGGCATGAAGGGGAGAGTAGGATTCGAATGTGAAAGAAGAGGGAGGAAGGCTGGGTCTTTATAAAAGGGGAAAGGATAATCAATTTTGATATTTTAAAGAATGATTGAAGAGAGAACAAGATATGATTGAAAATTAAGTTGAGTAAAGAAAGATTTGAAAAAGATTTGAAAGAAGATTATATAGAAAGAGGTGATATTCATAAAGAAAAGATAGGAAAGATAAAATATTAAAAAGATTTGAAAAAGAATTGAATTGAAAGAGATTTGATTTGAAAAGATAAGATTGGAAATTAAGTTATTGAAAGAGATATGGTTTGAATTCAATTTAAATTAAAATAGATAATGATTTGAGGAAAAGATTGTTGAAAAGATATGGTTTTGAAAAGATATGGTTTGACTAAGTCAACCCCTCCTTCCCTTCCATGAAAATTTGAATGGATGGCTTACCTACCTCCTGGGCGTTCAACTCCAAGACTGGGGATGGAACACCCCTAGGGGACCAACATTTGGTCCTAAGCTTGCCCTCATATGGGCGTTGAACGCCCATGGAGCTCCCCTTGTGGCGTTCAACACCAGTCCTTTACTCCTTCTTGGGCATTCAACGCCCATGCAGCCCCCTGGTGGCGTTCAATGCTAGCTGGTGCAGGAAATTATGATCACACTTTTCACAACTCTGCACAACTAACCAGCAAGTGCACTGGGTCGTCCAAGTAATACCTTACGTGAGTAAGGGTCGATTCCACGGAGATTGTCAGCTTGAAACAAGCTATGGTCATTTTGAAAATCTCAGTCAGGCGGATTCAAATGGTTATAAGGTTTTGATAATTAACAGATAAATAAAACATGAAATAAAATAGAGATACTTATGTAATTCATTGGTGGGAATTTTAGATAAGCGTTTAGAGATACTTTGTTGCTTCTAAACCTCTGCTTCCCTATTGCTTCCATCCAATCATGCGCACTCCCTTCCATGGCAATCTGTAAGTTGGTGGATCACCGTCGTCAATGGCTACCATCCATCCTCTCAGTGAAAATGGTCTGGTTACGGTTCTCACCGCAGGGCTAATCATCTATTGGTTCTCACTTGTGTTGGAATAAGATCCATTGATCCTTTTGCGCACTGTCACTGCGCTCAACAGTCGCGAGTTTGAAGCTCGTCACAGTCATCCCCTCTAGATCCTACTCGGAATACCACAAACAAGGTTAGACTTTTCAGATATCAGGAATACTGCCAATTGTTTCTAGCCTATACCATGAAGGTTCTAATCTCACTGATTTGAATGCTCTGTTGTCAGGAGATACTAGTCAAACGCATGGATCAGAGACCCAAGAGAATATACTCCAGCTGGCGTCCAATGACTACGTTAAACATCATATAGACCGCTTGTGGTTGTTAGGCACGCGGATCATTGCTAAGTGAGTACTAAAGATAGTGTGTGATTGTCACGGGTCACCCCTTCAGTTTGACTTAACTGAATTAAGTACGAGAGTATATCTTGGATTAGAAGTAGGCGTGAATTGAAAGAAAAACAATAGTACTTGCATTAATTCATGAGGAACAGCAGAGCTCCTCACCTTAATCTATGAGGTGTAGAAACTCCACCATTGAAAATACATAAGAACAAAATGGTCTAGGCATGGCCGAATGGCCAGCCTCCAAAAAGGGTTTAAAGAACTCCCAAAAGGTCAAAGACACGAATACAATAGTAAAAAGTGCTATTTATACTAAATTAGTAAACTAGGTTTACAGGAAATGAGTAGATAGTGCAGAAATCCACTTCTAGAGCCCACTTGGTTTGTGTTTGGGCTGATCCTTGAAGCTTTCATGTGCATAGGCCATCCTTGGAGTTTAACTCTGGCTTTGGTGTTAGTTTCGGCATTTTACGCCAGAAAAGGGTCTCTAGTGGGCGTTTGGACGCCAGTTTGGGCCATCAAATATCAGGCAAAGTATAGACTATTATACATTGCTGGAAAGCCCAAGATGTCTACTTTCCAAAGAAATTAAGAGCGCGCCAATTGGGCTTCTATAGCTCCAGAAAATCCACTTTGAGTGCATGGAGGTCAAAATCCAACAGCATCTGCAATCATTTCTTAGCCTCTAAATCAGATTTTTGCTTTGGTCCCTCAATTTTAGCCAGAAAATACATGAAATCAAAGAAAAACACACAAACTCATAGTAAAGTTGAGAAATGTGAATTTTGCATAAAAACGAATTAAAATATACTAAAAAGTAACTAAAACATACTAAAAACTACCTAAAAATAATGCCAAAACGCGTATAAATTATCGGCTCATCACAACACCAAACTTAAATTATATCTTCTCCCCAAGCAACTAAAAACAAAATAGGATAAAAAGAAGAGAATATACAATAAATTCCAAAACATCAATGAAGCTTAGTTCAAATTAGATGAGCGGGACTTGTAGGTTTTTGCTTCTGAACAATTTTGGCATCTCACTTTATCCTTTGAAATTCAGAATGATTGGCATCCATAGGAACTCAGAATTTAGATAGTGTTATTGATTCTCCTAGTTCAGTATGTTGATTCTTGAACACGGCTACTTATGAGTCTTGGCCGTGACCCTAAGCATCTTGTTTTCCAGTATCACCACCGGATACATAAATGCCACAAACACATAACTAGGTGAACCTTTTCAGATTGTGACTCAGTTTTGCTAGAGTCCCCAGTTAGAGGTGTCCAGAGTTTTTAAGCACACTCTTTCTGCTTTGGATCACGACTTTAACCACTCAGTCTCATGCTTTTCATCTAGATCTTCATGACACAAGCACATGGTTAGGGACAACCTGATTTAGCTGCTTAGGCCAGGATTTTACTCCTTTAGGCCCTCCTATCCATTAATGCTCAAAGCCTTGGATCCTCTTTACCCTTGCCTTTTAGTTTAAAAGGCTATTGGCTTTTTTCTGCTTGCTTTTTCTTTTTCTTTCTTTTTCTTTATCTTTTTTAGCAATCTTTATATTTTTCACTGCTTTTTCTTGCTTCAAGAATCAATTTTATGATTTTTCAGATTATCAGTAACATTTCTCTTTTTTCATTATTCTTTCAAGAGCCAACAATTTTAACATTCATAAACTTCACTATAAATAATATGCACTGTTCAAGCATTCATTCAGAAAACAAAAAGTATTGCCACCACATCAAAATAATTAAACTAATTTCAAGATAGAATTCAAAATTCATGTACTTCTTATTCTTTTGCAATTAGAAACATTTTTCATTTAAGAAAGGTGAAGGATTCAGGGGACATTCATAGCTTCAAGGCATAGACACTAGACACTAATGATCATGTAATAAAGACACAAAGATAAAACATAAAGCATAAAAACCAAAAAATAGAAAAATAAGAACAAGGAGATTAAAGAACGGGTCCACATTAGTGACGGCAGCTAATTCTTCCTCTTGAAGATCCTATGGAGTGCTTTAGCTCCTCAATATCTCTTCCTTGCCTTTCTTGCTCCTCCCTCATGGCTCTTTGATCTTCTCTGATTTCATGGAGGATGATGGAGTGCTCTTGGTGCTCCAGTCTCAGTTGCTCCATGTTGGAACTCAATTCTCCTAAAGAGGTGTTGAGTTGCTCCCAATAGTTGTGTGGAGGGAAGTGCATCCCTTGAGGCATCTCAGGGATTTCTTGATGAGGGACTTCCTCATGCTCTTGTTGAGGTCTATGAGTGGGCTCTCTTGTTTGCTCCATCCTCTTTCTAGTGATGGGCTTTTGAGATGAATCTCTGCATCTCCCATGACTCAGAGTTGGAAGCAACTGCCTTCCCTTTCCTCTTCCTAGAGGTTTCTCTGGCCTTAGGTGCCATTAATGGTTATGGAAAAACAAAAAACAGAGCTTTTTTTCATACCAAACTTAAAAGGTTTTCTCGTCCTCGAGCAAAAGATGAAAGAAATGATTAGAGGAAGAAAAGATGGAGGAAATCGAGGGTGTGAATGGTTCAGCCAAGGGGGGTTTTAGGTGGTTATGATGTGTGAAAATGAAGGAGTGATGAGGGGCTTGTATAGGAGTGGAGTGGAGAGGGAATTCTTGTAATAGGGGTTGGGTTTGGGAGGGAGATGGTTTGAATTTGAATGGGTGGGGGTAGGTGGGTTGTATGATGGTTTTGGAGGAGAAATAGAGGTGATTGGTGGAGGTTATTTTGGGGAAGAGTGTTATGGAAAGGTGTGAAAATGAGAGAAAAAGAGTTGGGGTAGGTGGGGATCCTGTGGGGTTCACAGATCCTGGGGTGTCAAAGAATTTTGGTCCCTTCATTTTTCTGGCATTTAAATGCCCTCTGTGTGCCATTTCTGGCGTTTAACGTCAGCTCTACTGCCTTTCCTGGCGTTAAACGCCAGGCTGATGCCCCTTTCTGGCGTTTAACACCAGCCAGACACCCTTTTCTGGCGTTAAACACCAATCTGTCTGCCAATTCTGGTGTTTAACGCCCAGAATGCTGCCAGACTGGGCGTTAAACACCCATTCTGCTATCCTTACTGGCGTTTAAACGCCAATAAGCCTGTCCTCCAGGGTGTGTTATTTTTGATGCTATTTTTATTCTACTTTAATTCTGCAGCTGTTTTTATGACTCCACATAGTCATCAACCTAAAGAAAACATAAACTAACAATGGAAAATGAAATGAAAAAGTAATTAACGTAGATAAATAAGATTGGGTTACCTCCCAATAAGTGCTTCTTTAATGTCAATAGCTTGACAGTAAGCTCTTACAGAGCTTCATAGTTACTCAGAGTATGATCGTGGCCTCCCAATACCAAACTTAGAGTTTGAATGTGGGGGCTCTACTTGACTCTGTATGGAGAGAACTGGATGAAGCTTTTCATGATTCTTCTCCATGTTTACAGAAGAAGATCCTTGAGCCTTAAACACAAGGTAGTCCTCATTCAATTGAAGGACTAACTCTCCTCTGCCCACATCAATCACAGCCCTTGTTGTGGCTAGGAAGGGTCTTCCAAAGATGATGGATTCATCCTCATCCTTCCCAGTGCTAGGATTATGAAGTCAGCAGGGATGTAAAGGCCTTCAACCTTCACTATGACATCATCTACAAGTCCATAAACCTGTTTCATTGATTTGTCTGCCATTTCTAGTGAGATTCTTGCAGCTTGTACCTCAAAGGTCCCTAGTTTCTCCATTACAGAGAGTGGCATGAGGTTTATACCTGACTCCAGGTCACACAGAGCCTTCTCAAAAGTCATGGTGCCTATGGTACAAGGTATTAATAACCTTTTAGAATCTGGTTTCTTCTAAGGTAATTTCTGCTGCACTAAAAGCATTCGGTTCATTGATGAGCAATGGAGGTTCATCCTCCCAAGTCTCATTACTAAATAACTTGGCATTCAGCTTCATGATTGCTCCTAGATACTAAGCAACTTGCTCTTCAGCAATATCTTCATCCTCTTCAGAGGAAGAATACTCATCAGAGCTCATGAATGGCAACAATAAGTTCAGCGGAATCTCTATGGTCTCTGTATGAGCCTCAGATTCCATTGGTTCCTCATTAGGGAATTCCTTAGTGGTCAGTGGACGTCCATTGAGGTATTCCTCACTAGAAATCACTGCCTCTTCCTCCTCTATAGGTTCAGCCACTTTGGATATATTGATGGCCTTGCACTCTCTCTTTGGATTCTTTTCTGTATTGCTTGGGAGAGTATTATGAGGGATTTCAGTAACACTTTTACTCAGCTAACCCACTTGTGCCTCCAAATTTCTGATGGAGGACCTTGTTTCAGTCATGAAACCGATAGTGGACTTAGATAGATCAGAGACTATGGTTGCTAAATCAGAGAGGCTCTGCTTAGAATTCTCTGTCTGTTGCTGAGAAGATGATGGAAAAGGCTTGCTATTGCCAAACCTATTTTTCCCACCATTATTATTATTGAAGTCTTGTTGAGGCTTCTGTTAATCCTTCCATGAGAAATTTGGATGATTTCTCCATGAAGGATTATAGGTATTTCCATAGGATTCTCCCATGTAATTCACCTCTTCTATTGCAGGATTCTCAGGGTCATAAGCTTCTCCTTCAGATGAGGCTTGTTTAGTACTGCTGGATGCAGCTTATAATCCAATTAGATTCTGAGAAATCATGTTGACTTGCTAAGTCAATATTTTGTTCTGAGCCAATATGGCATTCAGAGTATCAATCTCAAGAACTCATTTCTTCTGAGTCATCCTATTATTCACAGGATTTCTTTCAGAAGTGTACATAAACTGGTAATTTGCAACCATCTCAATGAGTTCCTCGGCTTCTGCAGGGGTTTTCTTCAGATGAAGAGATCCACCAGCAGAGTGATCTAATGACATCTTGGACAATTCATATAGACCATCATAGAATATACCTAAGATGTTCCATTCTGAAAGCATGTTAGAAGGACACCTTCTGATCAATTACTTGTATCTTTCCCAAGCTTCATAGAAGGATTCACCTTCCTTCTGTCTGAAGGTTTGGACTTCCACTCTAAGCTTGCTCATCTTTTGAGGTGGAAAGAATTTGGCCAAGAAAGCATTGACCAACTCTTCCCAAGAGTTTAGGCCTTCTCTAGGTTGTGAGTCCATCCATATCCAAGCTCTGTCTCTTATAGCAAAGGAGAAAAGCATAAGTCTGTAGACTTCGAGATCAACCTCATTGGTCTTAACAGTGTCATAGATTTGTAAGAATTTCACTAAGAACTATGAGGACCTTCCAATGGAAGTCCATGAAACTTGCAATTCTGCTGCATTAGAGAAACTAATTGAGGCTTAAGCTCAAAGTTGTTTGCTCCAATTGCAGGAATTGAGATGCTTCTTCCATAGAAGTTAGAAGTTGGTGCAGTAAAGTCACCAAGCATCTTCCTTGCATCTCCACCATTGTTCTCAGGTTCAGCTACCATGTCTGCCTCTTTTTTGAAATTTACTGTAAGGTCCTCTCCAGAGTGTTGTGCTTTAGCTTCTCTTAGCTTTCTCTTCAGAGTCCTTTCAAGCTCAGGATCAGCTTCAACAAGAATGTCTTTATCCCTGTTCCAGCTCATATGAAAAAGAAGAGAACAAAGAGAGTAGTGGAATCCTCTATGTCAAAGTATAGAGATTCCTTTATGTGTCAGAGGAAAAGAAGAATAGAAAAATGAGGTAGAGAGAGAATAAGAAGAATTTGAACATAGAGAGAGGGAGAGGGTTCGAATTATTAGATGAGTAGAAGAGAAATGTTAGTAAATAAATAAAATAAATAGAAAGAGATGAGAGAGAGAGTATTCGAATTTTAAGAAGAGGCAAAAGAAAAATATTTTTATTTTTATTTAATTAATTAATTTAGTTTCGAAATTTTGAAAAAAAATACACAAAAATTAAAAACTAAAACAATTAGTTAATTAAAAAGTTTTTGAAAAGGTGGTTAGTAATTTTCGAAAATTAGAAGTGGAAAAGTAGTTAGATGGTTTTGAAAAAGATAAGAAATAGTAAACTTTTTTTAAAAAAAATTAAAACAAATAAGTCAAGTAGTTAGTTGAAAAAGATTTGAAAATAAATTTTGAAAAGATAAGAAGTTAGAAAAAGATTTTGAAATTGAAATTTTAAAAAGATATGATTGAAATTTATTTTGAAAAAGAATTGAAAAAGAAATTAAAAGATTTGATTTTTAAAATTAAAGTTGATGACTTGACTAACAAGAAATTTAAAAGATATGATTCTAGAATTCAAAGATTGAACCTTTCTTAACAAGAAAGTGACAAACTTGAAATTTTTGAATCAAAACATTAATTGTTAGCAAGGATTTTCGAAAATATGAAATAAAATTAAGAAAAAGATTTTTGAAAAATTAGTTTTAAAATTTTCGAAAACATTAAAAGAAAAATGAAAAAGATTTTGAAAAATTTTAAGAATGAAATTCGAAAATCATAAAAAAATGAAAAAGAATTGATTTTGAAAAAGATTTGAAAAGATAAAGTATTTAAATTGAAATTTTGATTTGACTAACAAGAAACAACTAAATTTTAAAATTTTTGACCAAGTCAACTCAAAATTTCGAAAATTATGAGAAGAATAAGGAAAATATATTTTTTTTACTTTTGAATTTTTAATGAGGAAAGAGAAAAACAACAAAATGAAGCAAAACATAAAAATTTAAGATCAAAACAAATAATGCATGCAAGAACACTTTGAATGTCAAGATGAACATCAAGAACACTTTGAAGATCATGATGAACATCAAGAGCATATTTTTGAACATTTTTAAGAAAAGAAAGACATGCAAGACACCAAACTTAAAAACATTTGTACTAGGGACACTAACAATTCGAAAATGCACAAGAAAAACAAGAAAAGACACAAAACAAGAAAAGTTAAAGATCAAACAAGAAAAATCATCAAGAACAACTTGAAGATCAAAGAAGAACACAATGCATGAATTTTTGAAAATCTAAGAAAAATTAAAAACATGCAGTTGACACCAAACTTAAAATTTGACACTAGACTCAAACAAGAAACACAAATTTTTTTTGGTTTTATGATTTTATTAAATTTTTTTTGTATTAAATTTTTTAAGAAAAAAAGACTTTTTGAAAAGAAAATAAAGGCTGAAACAAGAAAGCAGGTTACCTAATCTAAGCAACAAGATGAACCGTCAGTTGTCCAAACTCGAACAATCTCCGGCAACGGCGCCAAAAACGTGCTGCACGAAATTGTGATCACACTTTTCACAACTCCGCACAACTAACCAGCAAGTGCACTGGGTCGTCCAAGTAATACCTTACGTGAGTAAGGGTCGATCCCACGGAGATTGTCGGCTTGAAGCAAGCTATGGTCATCTTGTAAATCTCAGTCAGGCGGATTCAAATGGTTATAAGGTTTTGATAATTAACAGATAAATAAAACATAAAATAAAATAGAGATACTTATGTAATTCATTGGTGGGAATTTCAGATAAGCGTTTGGAGATGCTTTGTTGCTTCTAAACCTCTGATTCCCTATTGCTTCCATCCAATCATGCGCAGTCCCTTCCATGGCAAGCTGTAAGTTGGTGGATCACTGTCGTCAATGGCTACCATCCGTCCTCTTAGTGAAAATGGTCTGGCTACGGTTCTCACCGCAGGGCTAATCATCTGTCGGTTCTCACTTGTGTCGGAATAAGATCCATTGATCCTTTTGCGCACTGTCACTGTGCCCGACAGTTGCGAGTTTGAAGCTCGTCACAGTCATCCCCTCCCAGATCCTACTCGAAATACTACAGACAAGGTGTAGACTTTTTGCATCTCAGGAATACTGCCAATTGTTTCTAGCCTATACCACGAAAGTTCTAATCTCACTGATTTGAATGCTCTGTTGTCAGGAGATGCTATTCAAACGCATGGATCAGAGACCCAAGAGAATATACTCTAGCTGGCGTCCAATGACTACGTTGAACATCATGTAGATCGCTTGTGGTTGTCAGGCACGCGGATCTTGGCTAAGCGAGTATTTAAAATAGTGGGTGATTGTCACGGGTAACCCCTTCAGTCTGACTTAACTGAATTAAGTACGAGAGTATATCTTGGAGAAGAAGTAGGCGTGAATTGAAAGAAAAACAATAGTACTTGCATTAATTCATGAGGAACAGCAGAGCTCCTCACCTTAATCTATGAGGTGTAGAAACTCCACCGTTGAAAATACATAAGAACAAAATGGTCTAGGCATGGCCGAATGGCCAGCCTCCAAAAAGGGTTCGAAGAACTCCCAAAAGGTCAAAGACACGAATACAATAGTAAAAAGTGCTATTTATACTAAACTAGTAAACTAGGTTTACAGGAAATGAGTAGATAGTGCAGAAATCCACTCTCGGGGCCCACTTGGTATGTGTTTGGGCTGAGCCTTGAAGCTTTCACGTGCATAGGCCATTCTTGGAGTTTAACTCCAGCTTTGGTGCCAGTTCCGGCGTTTTACGCCAGAAAAAGGTCTCTAGTGGGCGTTTGGACGTTAGTTTGGGCCATCAAATCTCGGGCAAAGTATGGATTATTATACATTGCTGGAAAGCCCAAGATGTCTACTTTCCAACGCAATTAAGAGCGCGCCAATTTGGCTTCTTTAGCTCCAGAAAATCCACTTCGAGTGCAGGAAGGTCAGAATCCAACAACATCTGCAGTCCTTTCTCAGCCTCTGAATCAGATTTTTGCTCAGGTCCCACAATTTCAGCCAGAAAATACCTGAAATCATAAAAAAACACACAAACTCATAGTAAAGTCTAGAAATGTAAATTTTGCATAAAAACTAATAAAAATATACTAAAAAGTAACTAAAACATACTAAAAACCACCTAAAAACAATTCCAAAAAGCGTATAAATTATCCGCTCATCACCAGCCTTCCTCTCTTTCTTGGGCGTTGAATGCCCAGCTTTCCCCTTGTCTAGCATTCAACGCCAGCAAGGGGTTATCCCCATTCCCCAGGGTGTTTTGTGTTCAATTTTGATCATCTCTGTTTCTACTCTAAGGACTACACATGATCTCAAACATTAAAAAGCAAAAGGAAACTCTGAAAATTAACAAGAAATGAACTGAAAATGAATCTGAATGAGAATAAATAAAAGGACTAAAATAGTAATACAATACTTATGGTTATGTTGCCTCCCAACAAGTGCTTCTTTACCGTCGTTAGCTTGACCTTACTGTTGTCATGTTAGCAACAGTGTAGAGCTCTCTTACTCCAGATTGTCCTCTAGATAATGCTTGACTCTCTGTCCATTTCTCCTTCTTCCTTCTCTTTCTTTTCCCCTTGCTCCTTCCCCTTTTCACAAAACCACTGGTGCCAGCACCAATTTCTGCCGACACCGCCTCACTTGGCCGACCATCACTGCCATGGCTACACCCTTGCCTTTCCCTACCTCTCTCTATTTTTACATTGCTCTACTTTAAGTTTGTTTAGTTCCAATTTTTGTTAGTTTAATTTCATGTTGTTAATTAATTAGTTTTCATTAGTTAGATTAGTTAAATTTTATGCTTTAGTTGATTTAGGTGGTTAGGTAGGTTGAACATGTAAGGTTTTAGGTTTGTTTATTTTTCAGCTAAGTGTGTTTGGTTTGGATTATTCTGTGTTTATTGGTATCATGATGGTTTTACCGTTTTCTTGATTGAATTGTGAATTTGTTGATTCACTCAATTGCATTTGTTTGTTTGATTCCGATGAATTGATAACTAATTCGATGTTAGGTTCATATGGGAAATATTGTTTGATTGAGTGAAATGTTATATTCTTGTGTGATTGCTGTTGAATTTTTGTGCAACTATTCAAAATGTGTTGAGCTCATTTAGATTTACTATTTATTACTGATTGTTGACATTTTCTGGTATTTTGTTTCACTGAGTTGCATGTGTGTTAATTAGTAATGCAAGGTATTATTGACGAATTTCTATGTCAATAAGGCCTAACATTCCAATGATTTTCGAGGAAACTTTGCCTCAAATGCAGTAAGGCACTTTACTACCACTTTTGGTTAATACCTTATAGTTATTTGCTTGTTTTCATTTTGATTTATTCATATGCATTGAATGGCTTGAATTGATTTTAAAATTGACCAAAATTTGGATGTTTTTCATGATTGAAGTTTCTTCTACCTATATTCACAAGGTTAAAGTATTTTAGCCTATGTAACTAGTTTCATTCAATTTCATCATGCTTAACTGATTTAAGTTACATGGAGCATGAATTTTTCGTTTCTTATTTCAATCTTGTGAATTTAGTATTGGAAGGCATTTTGATGTTTGAAGTGATATGCTTACTTCGTTCAACATTATTCTTGATTATTTCATCACCACTTGATATGCTTATCCTTTAATGTTGTGCTCAACCTTAATTATTGAATATGTTCTCTACACGTACCTTTAAATCACTCATTTTATCATAAACACATATGGTGTGAAGTTGAATGTGTCCTTTCTTGTTTTACACCCTTTGAAAACTTTTCTACGCTAAGGACCTTGCTTGCTATCTACATAACATTTGACTTTTGTTTCTCACTAATAATTTTCTTTCTCAGCTAACTCTCTTTTCTTTTTCTTCGTGCATATCAACAATGTTTTCTTACCTTCTTTTTGATAAACAGGAAAGTTAACTAATTTCGCTTGATTTTGATTGATTGGAATGAAATTTTTGTTTACCATTGTTTTGACTTTCACATATAATTCCAATCAATTATACTTTCTCAGTTCACTTCACCATTATGCTGTTATTTTTCTTAGTTCCTTACTTTTTGCATGCATGTTATATCATTTTGCTTCATGTGTCTTTAGAATACATTTCATATACCTATTTTTTTACCCTTTTTAGGATGACTGACAGGAAAGGAAAAGGTAAAGCAAAGACCACTAGTTCAAGTAAGAGGAAAAGGACTCAATAGACAGCTGAAATAGTGGATGAGGCACTCTCTGAGAGACAGATCAGTGAGAGAGACAGAGTTAATTAGAGCACACCTCCCACTGATCCGTATAAGTTCACTAACCTTTACTCGGAGCTGATGTTCCCAGCTTTTTAGAGTTGGAACCTACACGTGGAAAGGAAACTTCAGATCCCCACAAAGTTGCAAAAGTTTACTGAGGATAGAATTGAACAGCGGGGATGGATGTTCCTAGATAGGGAACTTGTGACTATGACTGCGTCGTGGGTCCGTGAATTTTATGCAAATTACTACACGGGGGCCCTTGATGCAGTTCACGTACGGGGCATGAAGATCTCAGTTACTTAGGAGGTGATAGAGCATACCCTCCAATTTTTGCCTAGACCAATGGAAAAGATGCTTTTAAAGAGGTAGAGGGTGAGAGGAAGATGATGACGTTTGACTGGGATTAGGTGATGGCAGTTATTGCTAGACCAGGGAGTTCATGGATCTATGGAGCAGACAAGATGGCTCCCAGGGCTATCTCAGTCCACGTTCTGACCATTGAGGCTCAGATTTGGTAGCAGATCTTTGCCAAATACATGATGCCAAGCACCCACGAGACCAACATTATTGCTTACATGGCGGTCTTGATTTGGTGTGTCTTGGAAGGTAAGCAGCTGTACCTTCTAAGGCTCATCAGAAAGCATATGAGGTGGTCTCACCACATTGGCAACCTGGCCTATATCATATCATATGTTATTTTTCAGATGCAGGTCGTAACACACCTCGGTGAGTTTGTGGGATGGTGACAGATGCGGAGGATCGTTTTTATCCTTGTATTTTGTTCATTTTGATGTAGTATCTCTCACTTTTGTATTTTCTATCTTGTTGACTAAGAGGCTTACTTTAAGAGTTAGGAGGTTGCTATTTTATTTCAAAAATAAACTCTGTTGTATTCTGTGAGCTAGCTAGCCTAAACTCCGCAGGCTTTGTCTTGTACTTTTTTGTTTACTATATATATATATATATATATATATATATATATATATATATATATATATATATATATATATATATATATATATACTCTTGTTTATCTTGTATCTATGATTTTTTTCTTATCTTTACGCTTTAGTTATCGTGTGAACGTTTTGCGCTTTTGTATCTCTGTTTTTTAGCTTATTTCTTCATTGAGCTTCTAGTATTATTACTTCCTTCCATATATATTGTTGTATAAGCTTAGAACTGTCGTGACACTCCATTATCCTTTGTTTTACGGCAAGAGATAAGGCTTAGGGTGACAGGGTGTTACAAGTTTTCTACGTCATGCTGGATTTTATTGAAACTGATTTTGATGAGTGAAAGCTAATCAAACCATAATTAATATTTAAGAATTATGTGGCTCAAAACTATGTACTAGGCTCAATCTCTTTATCATAATAGATTGTTTAGGGAATTGAAAGTTTGTTAAGACTCAGAGAAATTGAATTTTTAAGAAATTGAGATTTGATTAAATATGGTTTGCCATAGAAACATCTTTACATGATCAAGATAGGGAGTGAGAAGCATTTGTTCTGAAGTTTCAACATCTCTGAAACCTTAACGTTCTAATCTCATTACTTTTTCTACTCAATTACTGCTTCCTTTATTGACATTGCTATTTTTTTATTCAAAGTATTTCAACTCAAGATTTTTATTGTCTGATGATGAGTAGATATTTTATACGCTTTTTGCCATCATTTTCATATAGTTTTTAGTATGTTTTTTAACTTTTATTAAGTTTTCAAAGGTTTTAGTGAAAAATTCACATTTTTTTATTCTAATTTTAGTTTGTGTGTTTTTATGCAATTTTAGGTATTTTTTTGGTTAAAATTGAGGAGTTGGAGCAAAAGTCTTATTCAAAGGCAGAGAAAGCACTGCAGATGTTGTCAGGATCCGACTTCCTTGCGCTCGAAAGAGCTTTTCGGGAGCTACAAACATCCAAATGGAGTGATCGGAATGGTTATGGAAAGCTAACATCCAGGGCTTTCCATCAATGTATAATAGTCCATACTTTGCTTCAGAATTGGATGCCCAAAGCTGGCGTTCAACGCCAGCTTCCAACTATATTCTGGCGTCCAACGCCCAAAGGAGAAGGGACCATCATCCAACGCCCAAAAAGGACCCCCTAGCCAATGTTCAATGCCCTAGAGACCTCCAAGCACGTGGATCTCAATCAAGCTCAGCCCAAACACTCACCAGGTGGGCCCCGAAAGTTGATTTTAGCACTAAAACATTGTTTTACCCTTCTTAATGTAATCCTTAGTCATTAGTTTAGTATTTATTTGAGAACTTTTACACTTTTCAAAAATCTTTTTGACACTTTACACGTTTATGATTGTATTTTCTATCAGTATGAGTTTCTAAACCTCCTAGGTTTAGGGGAGGAGCTCTGCTGAGTTTTATGGATTAATAAACTACTACTGTTCTATCTTAATACGTGTTTGATTCTCTATTCTAAGATGTATATTCGTTCTTCATCATTATGAATGCGTTAAACCAGCACAAAGTTATCTCATTCTACATGGGTTTAGAGTAAGTTCTTCATCGGACAATTATGAACCACTAGCTTGATTATACATCTCCTAGACAGCTAATCTATGACTTCGTTGGGGATTTCTCGAGACACCAGTTCAGTCGAGATACGGGGAGATTAGAGTCTTTGTGGTAAAGGCTAGAACCAACGGCACAATATTCCCTGATCCAGAAGATTTGACCTTGCCTGTGGCATTTTGAGTAGGATCACTAAGGAGAATGAACTACAGGAGCTTCATCCTCAATCAAACTGGATCCGCACTAACCTTGGGGTTCAGATCTGGAGGAGCATTGGCGATCTCTTAAGAAGGACATTTATCACATACAGCCTGCCATAGAAGAAATCATAAATAGTTGGAATAGACAGTAAGACCAGAATAATCCAGAAGAACAAAGCATCTCCAAGCCTTAACCATCTTCTTATCATTTTATTCACCATCAATTGAGTAACATTTTATTTATTTTACTTTTATGCGTTTTAAACAAACAAAAAACTTTTCTATCCGCCTGACTAAGATCTACAAGATAACCATAGCTTGCTTCAAATCACAATCCTCGTGGGATCGGCCCTGAGTCACTCAGGTATTACTTGGACGACCCTGTGCACTTACTTGTTCGAGTTTGGACAACTAACGGATTATCTTGTTGCTTATATTAGGTATTGTCTTTAATTTTTGTTTGAGTCTTTTATTTTCTTCTTTTTTTGAAAAATCAAAAAAAAATTCAAAAACTTTTTCTTTTCTTCAATCTTTATCTTTTGTTTGAGTCTTTGTTCTTGTTCTTCTTTGAGTCTTTTTTCTAAAAATTTTCAAAAATAGTGTCTTTTGTTTGAATATTTTGTCAATCTTTAAGTTTGGTGTCTTCTTGTGTCTTTTCTTTTAAAATTTTCAAAATTGGTGTCTTTGGTTTTCAAAATTTTTAAGTTTGGTGTCCTTTGCATGTTCTTTATTTTCTCTGAATTCTTTAAGTTTTGTTCTTGGTGTTCTTCTTGATCTTCAAAGAGTTCTTATTTTTCTTCTTGTTTTGATTTTAAAATTTTTAAGTTTGGTGTCTCTTTGTGTTTTTCTTTGCAATTTTTGAATTCTAGGTGTCTTAGACAAAAAAATTTTAAATTTTGTGTCTTTTTGTTGTTTTTCTCTTTTCTCATTAAATTCAAAAATAAAAAAATTAATATATTTTCTTATCTTGCGTTAATTTTCGAAAATCAACAAAAAAAAATTTCAAATTTTAATTTCAAAATCCTTATCTTATATTATCTTAGTTTTAAATTTCAAATTCAAATCTTTTCCAAAAATCATATCTTTTTCAAATTACTATCTTATCTTTTTATCTTTCTTTAAAATTCAAAAATCTTATCTTTTTCTCAAATTCAAATTTTAAAATTTAAAATTTAAATTTTCAAATTTTAAAATCAAATCTTTTTCAAAAATCAAATTTCAAATCTTATCTTTCAAATTTTAAATCAAATCTTTTCCAAATCTTTTCAATTTCTTATCTTATCTTTTCTAATTTTAAATTTTAAATTCAAATCTTTTCCAATCTTCTATTTTATCTTGTTTTCAAATATTTCTTAATTAGTTAGTTGTTTTTTCTTTCTTCTTTTTCAAAACTTCCTAACTAATTCTTCTCTCTTCTAATTTTTGAAAAGATCTTCTCTCATTCTCTCTCTTCTTTTTCAAAAATTCATTAATTAATTTTCAAATCTTTTTAGTTAATTAGTTTTACTTTCAAATTTAATAAATAAATAAAAATAAAAACAAAAATATTTTTTCTTTTTGCTTCTTAATTTTCGAATCCTTCTTCTCTTTTATTCGAATTCTTCTTCTCTCTTCTCTATCTTCATTCTTCTTTTCTTTCTCCTTCACATCGCATAGGGAAGTCCTCTGTTCTTGAACATAGAGCTCCCATTTTTCTTCTTTCTTATTTTCTTTTTCTTGATTATGAGCAGGAACAGAGATAAAGAACCTCTCTTTAATCCTGACCTTGAACCTGAGAGAACTCTAAGGAGGCATTTACAACAAGTTAAAGCACAACACTCCGGAAGAAACCTCTCAAAAAATTTCGAACAAGAAGCTTAAGGCATGGCAAACAATGCTAATAATGGAGGAAATGCAAGAAAGGTTCTTGGTGACTACACCATACCGACCTCTGATTTCTATGAAAGAAGTATCTCGTTACCTTCCATTAGAGCTAAAAACTTTGAGCTTAAGCCTCAGCTAGTCTCTCTTCTGCAACAGAATTGCAAGTTCCATGGACTTCCACTAGAAGATCCACACCAATTCCTGTCGGAATTCTTGCAAATATGTGAAATTGTTAAGACCAATGGAGTGGATCATGAAGTCTACAGACTTATGCTCTTTCCCTTTGCTGTTAAAGACAGAGCTAAAATATGGTTGGATTCTCAACGTAAAGAAAGCTTAGACTCTTGGGTAAAGTTGGTCAATGCTTTCTTGGCCAAATTCTTTCCTCCTCAAAAGATGAGCAAAATCAGAGTGGAAGTTCAAACCTTCAGACAAAGAGAAGGTGAATCCTTCTATGAAGCTTGGAAAAGATACAAGCAACTGATAAGGAGATGTCCTTTTGACATGCTCTCAGAATGGTCTATCCTAGGCATCTTCTATGATGGCTATTCTGATATGTCCAAAATATCATTGGACAGTTTTGCTGGTGGATCACTCAACTTGAGGAAAATGCCTGAAGAGGCAAGAGAACTGATTGAGATGGTTGCAAACAACCAATTCATGTACACCTATAAGAGAAACCCTGTGAATAATGGGGTCCCTCAAAAGAAAAGAGTTCTTGAAGTTGACACTCTGAATACCATATTAGCTCAGAACAAGATCTTGACCCAACAGGTCAATATGATCTCTCAGTATTTGATTGGAATACAAGCTGCATCTGGCAACACTCAAGAAGCTTCCTCTAAAGGAAAAGCTTATGATCCTGACCAACCCACCATGGAAGAGGTGAATTACATGGGAGAATCCTATGGAAACACCTACAATCCCTCATGGAGGAATCATCCTAACCTTTCAAGGAAGGATCAATAGAAGCCTCAGCAAGGCTTCAACACTAATCAAGGTGGAAGAACCCAGAATAGGTTTAACAATAGACCACCATTCCCATATTCTCAAGGGAATATGGAGACTCCTAAGCAAAGCCTTTCTGACTTAGTCATTCTAGTCTCTAACCTCTCTAAGACCACTCAAAGTTTCATGACTGAAACAAAGTCTTCCATTAGAAATTTGGAGGTACAAGTGGGTCAACTAAGTAAGAGAATCCCTGAGACTCCTCCTGACACTTTTCCTTGTAACACTGAGGTAAACCCATGAGAAGAGTGCAAGGCCATCACCATTGAGGATGAGGCCTAACCTAGAGGAACTTAGATGGCATTTAAGCCAGTGAGGAAGGCCTCACTGGGCGTTCAACGCCTAAGCTGGCACAGAAGCTAGCATTGAACGCCATTGAGGAATACCTCACTGGGCTTTCAACGCCCAAATTTTCATGGAATCTGGCATTGAACGCTAGGAAGGAGGTCCTTCTTGGGCATTCAACGCCCAACTTTGCAAAGGAACTGGTGTTAAACGCCAGTGAAGGGATGCATGATGGGCGTTCAACGCCTAAAGAACCACCAGAACTGGCATTGAATGCCAGTAATGGCATCCCTACTGAGTGTTCAACACCCACTGAAGTCCCTATCCAAGAATTAAAGGAAGCCAAGGCTCATGTAGAGACCATAGAGGTTCTCTTGTATGCACTTCTGTAATGCATAAGTTTTGATGAATACTCATCCTCTGATGAGGATGAGGACACTAGGAAAGAGCAAATTGCTTGGTACCTAGGAGCTCTTATGAAGCTAAATACCAAGCTATTTGGCACAAAATCTTTGGAGGAAGAACCTCCAGTGCTTACTAAAGAACTCAATGCTTTGGTACAGCAGAAGCTACCTCAAAAGCTTTCGGATCTCGAACGCTTCCTATTTTCTTGCACCATAGGCACTCTGACCTTTGAAAAGGCTCTATATGACCTAGGGTCAAGCATAAATCTTATGCCATTCTCTGTAATGGATAAGTTGGAAATCTTTGAGGTACAGGCTACAAATATCTTACTAGAGATGGCAGGCAAGTCAATGAAGAAATCATATGGCTTAGTATAGGATGTATTGGTAAAGGTTAATGACCTGTACATCTCTGCAAACTTCATAATCTTAGATACTGAGGAAGATGAGGATGAATCCATAATCCTTGGAAGACCTTTCCTAGCCACTGTTAATGCTATCATTGATGTAGCTAAGGGAGAACTGATTCTACAACTAGTTGAGGATCACATTTTATTCAAGATGCGTCACTCCAACTCTCCCTGTGAAAAAAGAGAGATAACTGTACAACATATAGTGTTCCAACCATCTCTTTCAGTGTAGAGCTTTACTAAGCCCCCAAACATCAATTCTAAGTTTGGTGTTGGGCAGCCATCAACAAGCACTGAGAATAAAGGTACTAAGAAGAAAGTACCTAAAGGCTGGAGGGACAAGAAAGTCCCCACTAAAGGCCTCTCACTTGGCATGAGAGTTCTCTTCACCAAGAAGCCATTCATGCCACATACAATGAGTCGTTTCCTGTCTTTAGAGCATGTGGAGCTCATTCATGAGAAGACAGGAAGAAAGTTCATTGTAAGGGGCAAAATTTTGAGCCCATATCCATCTCTGTAAGGAGCTAACCGTCAAGCTAGTGACGTTAAAGAAACGCTTGTTGGGAGGCAACCCAAACATAGTTATTGTTTATGTTTTTCTTTGAATTTATTCTCTTTAAGTTATTTCTTGAGGTTCATGGTCATGTGCAGTAGTCAGAACAGAGACAAAAAGGTTCAGCAAAGAAAATAGAACACTCTGGATAGAGTGTCTTGTTGGTGTTGAACGCCAACCAGGGAGCACTGGATAGGCGTTCAATGCCCAAATTGGTAGTCTTGCTAGCGTTGAACGCCAGCCAGAGGCAGAGCCAAGGCGTTCAATGCCCCAAATGGCAGCAAAGCTAGCGTTGAATGCCACCCAAGAGCACAGTGCTAAACTTTCAACACCTATGCAGAGGTCAGGGAATCTGAATTCTCTAGCCTCTCAAGACCAGTGGGTCCAACTAGGGGTGGGCATGGTTTGGATTTTTAAAAATCCAAACTGGATCCACTTCAAAACCAATTTTGTGGTTCATGAAACCAAACCGAAATTGCATGGAAGAGAGACACCAATTTTGAACCGGTTTGAAAAAAATCGGCTTTAGAATTTAAATCCAGTTTTGTTTACAAACCGGTTTAAATCCGATTTTTTAATATCCAAAACTAAAATTCGGTTTTTTTTTAAATCCAATTTTAAAACCAGATTTTTTGACCAAAAATCCAGTTTTAAAACTAGTTTTTAAAAATCCAATTTCCAAAAAAAATCCACTTTTAAAACTAGTTTTTAGAAATTCAATTTTCAAACCACAATTTTTTTAAAAGTAAAATTAATACTAAAGTCATTTTAAAGTGTATAGGTTCATTACAACTAGAATTTGTTTCTTTATAAATCTAATGACAATAGCTAATCTATATAACGTTTAATCATTCTCAAAACATCACAAGGATACCACCAAAAACTCTCTCTAAAACAACAACCACAAAATATCAAAAGCTGCCAAGTTGCCAACAAAATCATCAAACAACCACAACCTTTAAGGAAAATATATATACAAATAACAAAATATATCTTTGTCATTTTGAGACAAATCTTTAAATGAAAGTATTAAACCAAATGTGAATACTAAGCATACTTAGTCAACATCAAGATTCTCAATTGATGCCGCCATAGAACAAGTACCATCATTAGAGAAAAATATATCTGCCAAGAGAATCAAATTAATTATCAAGTCTATATTCAACAACTTTTAATTGGTAACTAATACCTAAATTCTAAAATAGCAAGACGACAAAAACAAAAATAAAATGAGAAGAAATATAAAAAAATTCTATACCTTGATCAACTTGTTGAAGAACTTCACCATCATCATCTAAAGCAGAGAAAAAATCTTCCTTAAGCTAATCTCCTATTCAAACTACGGCCTCTACCATTCTAGGTGTTAAAAAACTACGATATGGATCGAGGACTCTTCCTCTAGTACTAAATGCAGACTTCGAAGCTACAGTAGGAACAGGTATAGCCAATACCTCACGAGCCGTATTTCCAAGAATTGGAAATCGGGTTGAGTTGACCTTCCACCAATTTAGGATATCGAACTTATAAGAGTATGGCTCGCATTCTTCTTGTAAATATCTATCTAGTTCAGATGTATTTGTTCTACGACCTATTGCTTGCAGAAAAAGCCCATGCCATGAATATTGGTATTAATGTTGTTGGCTTGAACATCTTACGTATCAGCTTCACTTGCTTTCTCAGAACTTTGGTATTGTTGATAAAGTAACTTTATGCACCTGGACAACTTTGACTTTAGTTTGCACCATTTTTCTTCTCCAAATAAGTAATCCAAGAAATAATTGACATACTCAATCTTTTGCATTGGATTAAGTACGATAACAATCAATAACAACATATTCATCGAATCAGGACTGCCCTAATACTTCTCATACTTAACCCTAATCCTTTCCGCCATTGACATAGTACTAAAATGAACAGAATCACAAGAATGACGAATAAATCATCCAATTGCAAATACGTCCTTCATATATATATATCACTGGTAACATATAAGGTACCAGAAATACGTATAGTGACATCACTGAACACTCGCAAAAATGGTACAATGGACTTAGAATACTCCCAGTCTTAATCAGAAGGAATACCTCTCCCTTTTCCTCCATTCATCTTTCCTATATAGGTATTATCTTTCAAATCAAGCAACTCAAATGCTTTGTGATGCTTTAAAGCTACCTCTAACATTTGATAAGTAGAGTTCCACCTAGTCTCAACATCCATGCAAGGCAAGCCTTTATATTGGATTTTTTCTAGTTCAACACACTTTTGAAACATACTAGCTCTAGATGGAGAAAATCTAACATATTTTTCTGCACTACGAATCCTCCAGACTAATTCATCAATCTCTTTCAGCCCTTCTTTTACAATTAAGTTTATAATATGTGAACAACACCTCATATGAATAAATTCACCATTTAAAATAATGCTATTCCAAGAACTTAATCGTTGCTTTAGATATTTAATTGCAACATTAGACGATGCATTATCAACTGTCACACTAAATACCCGAATCAAATTCCGATTATTTAAACAAGATTCCATTGTTGCTCCTATAACCTCTCCTGAATGACTTGTCACTTGACACTTAATAACTTGTCACTTGACAAAAATTAAGTATTTTTTTATGTAATTTTCAATCCAAATCAACAAAGTGTGCTATCAAACTCATATAAGTAAAATTTTGAATTGAAGTCCAAGTGTCAGTGGTTAGACATACTCTACCACAATTTGCCGAGATAAAATCTTACAACTTCATCTTCTCTTCAGCATAAAGAGCTCCAATGTCACGTGCTAACATAGTCCGTGAAGGAACTTTGAATCTTGCTTGTAGGGCATGCACAAATCTTTGGAATTTCGGGCTCTCAACGAAGCGAAATGGTAGCTCTTCCCCAATAAACATTTTCACAAGTGCCCTTCGAGCTTCCTCTTGGTCAAATTTGGAAGCACTGGGTGAATTTAAAAT
Source organism: Arachis hypogaea (assembly GCF_003086295.3). Classification (NCBI taxonomy): domain Eukaryota; kingdom Viridiplantae; phylum Streptophyta; class Magnoliopsida; order Fabales; family Fabaceae; genus Arachis; species Arachis hypogaea. The sequence continues at coordinate 46,796,067 of NC_092037.1, read as the reverse complement.
ACCATGCTCATCTATAGTCGGTGTGGTTGTTGTTTTTCTTTTTTTGTTTGAATCATTATTAGGATTTTGCTTGCATCTTCTCAAAAGACCAGCCATTGAGCTGGTTCCGTTCCCATATTGTATTAAGCTACCACAATATTTGCATTTAGCCTTCTTCTCGGTAGCATTCTCTACATCAAAATGATCCCAAATAGCTGACCGATTTTTACGAACACCTTACGGTGGAGAAGATGGTTGAGTGATAGCATACATCCCTATTACTTTAATATTCTCTGCATATAAAACAAGGTGCATAAAAATTTGGTGTCAAATATACTAAAATTAACACAAACTAATCCAAAGAAACAGCAGCCAATGCTACCTAACATATAAGGTATAAAAGATATAAAAAATGGTCACACAGTCACACTAGAGGTAACTAGACAGTACAACCATATTTACAAAATTCTCTTAGCCTTGAAACAGGTTCAGGTACCTAACACGCTACCTTGTCAAATATATGACACATGAGAATTCCAGAGGCATATCAGAGGATTCCGGAACCCCAATAAATTATGAATTAGTACGCGATACGTGAACAAATTTGTGAATACATAAAACTATGACTATAACAAAATCTAAAAGATAGTACTAATTTACATAAAAGCTACCTAAACATATTTATCAATATCTAAACTAGGAAAATGGAATAAAAAATATAAAATAAAAGGCAAGTAGGTTTAGAATTAGAAGGTTGAATCTTATTATCTGATTCTTTGGCTTTTAAAGAAATTATTATACTTCCTTACATTAGTTTCACTAGAAAAAATGATCAAAGAGTATTAGAATCTTGAAGCAAATTCAAACCTTTCAAGCTAACATGATAGCACAATTGCGAATAAAAGGTTTCAGATTTGTGTTGCCACATACAATTCTTGTCCACTTCAATTTCTCAATTGTTGGATCAGGGCAGCAAGTGTAAATACTATTGATTCCATTAATTGGAAATTGAAATAAAATTTGAGTAGAAGAAGCTCTCTGAGGAATTGCCAATGCATGATGTTAATTAGACATATAGGATGGGAAACATAAGATGAATGAATAACAATAACATATCTTGTTCCTAAATATAAAAACACAATCACAATCAATGCAAATTAAGTATGAAAATCATCAAAATAATGTTTAGACCATCCCAGCCCAGTTTCTCATCAAAACAGTAATTCCATCATACACAGCAAACTAGCTCAGCAACAATCAAAACCTAACAATCTAAAAAAAACATCCTAACCTAACCACCTATAATCAACTAACATCAACTAATCTAACTAAGCTAATTAACAAAAATCAACTAATTACCCAAAATTAATCAAACTTAATAAAGATAAAAAGGAAAATGGATAAAAACTTGGAACCAAAGAACTAGAACAGGCCAAAAAGAAAGGGGACAGGGGTGTTGCAGCGGCGGTGGATGGAGGACGCTGCTACAGGCAGTGCTGGCGTGATGGAACTGCGTTGGAACTCTCTGGAAAGAAGAGAAACAAGGGCTACTGCTTGTTTTGCTTATTCATATTCAGTGGAAACAAAATCTGCAATACAATCAATTGCAAAATCAGACACGACAATCCGAAATTCCTCTAGAAGAAGCACAAGCAGAGGCAAATGGTACTAACTCTGTGACCCAGAGGCAAGAAGCACGAGCAGAGGCAAATGAAAATCCCGCACCTGTGATGGCAAGTCGGCGAGACAGAGATGGTGAAACCAAAGGATGACAACGCCAAATGAGAAAGAAGAAGACTAAACGTAGAAGAAGAAGATGACACGGTTGAAGGAGAAGCGCCGAAGGAGAAGCGTCGAAAGAGAAGATGACACAGTTGATTTGTGCGTATGTAGTGTGAATTGGTTCAGTGGTTCATCGAATTGGGGTTTTTTTGAATTTCGGATCCTAATTTGGATTTGGATCCTAATCCGGATTCAAATTGGTTAAATAGTTTGGATTAAAAAATCAAACCATAAAATTGATGCAATTTGGTTTGGATTTTTTTATTTAAAACTGGTTTTTTAAAAATGGTTTGGTTTGGATTGAGTTTAAAATCCAAGATTTGGATTTTTTTGCCCAGCCCTAGGTCCCACAGCATCTTTATCTACCCCATTTCTTTCATCTTCTTATTTACACTTCTCCAAACACTCTTCCCTATAAACCCTAGCCCAATCACATCTATATTACTTCTCCAAAACTATCATAACTCCCACCAACCCCCACACACTTCAAAATAAAATTTTCCTCCCATTTATCCCACCCATGACTAAACCTAACCCTAGCTCACTGATAAGCGGATATTTTATACGCTTTTTGGCATCATTTTCAAATAGTTTTTAGTATGTTTTGTTTAAGTTTTATTATGTTTTTTTAGGTTTTTAGTGCAAAATTCACATTTTTGGATTCAACTTTGAGTTTGTGTGTTTTTATGAAATTTCAGGTATTTTCTGGCTGAAATTGAGGAGCTGGAGCAAAAGTCTTATTCCGAGACAGAAAAAGCAATGCAGATGCTCTCTGGATGTGACCTCCTTGCATTCGAAAGAGCTTTTCTGGAGCTGCAAAAGTCTAAATGGAGCGTTCTTAATAGTTATAGAAAGCTAACATCCAGAGCTTTCCAGAAATATATAATAGTTTATACTTTGCTTCAGAATTGAAGGCCCAAAACTGGCATTCAACGCCAGCCTCCTGCCCTATTCTGGTGTCCAACGCCCAAAGGAGAAGAGACCAACGTCCAACGCCCATAAAGGATCCCCTAGCCAGCATTCAATGCCCTAAAGGCCTTCTATCACGTGGATCTCAATCAAGCTCAGCTTAAACACTCACCAAGTGGGTCCCAGAAGTAAATTTTAGCACTAAAAGACTGTTTTACCCTTCTTAATGTAATCCTTAGTCATTAGTTTAGTATTTAAAGACTTTTACACCTCTCATTAAAGGAGTACCTGTCATATTTCATTTTTCACATTGTATTTTCTATCAATATGAGTTTCTGAACCTCCTAGGTTGAGGGAAGGAGCTCTACTGAGTTTTATGGATTAATAAAAGTACTATTGTTCTATTTCAATCCGTGTTTGATTCTCTATTCTAAGATGTATCTTCATTCTTCATCAATATGAATGCGTTGAACTGGCACAAGGTTATCTCATTCTATATGGGTTCAGAGTGAGTCTTTCGTCGGACAATGATGACCACTTGCTTGATTATACATCTCTTAGACGACTAATCCACGACTTCATTAAGGACTTCTCGAAACACCAGTTCAGCCAAAGTATGGGGAGATTAGAGTCTTTGTGGTAGAGGCTAGAACCAAAGGCGCAGCATCCTCTGATCTGGAAGATTCGACCTTGTCTGTGGTGTTTTGAGTTGGATCATGAAAAAGAATGAACTGCAGGAGCTTCACCCTCAATCAGAATGGATCCGCCCTAACCCTGGGGTTCAGATGTGGAGGAGCATTGATGACCTCTCAACCGGCATTGGTCACATACAGCCTGCCTTAAAAGAAATCATTCACAATTCAAGAAGACAGTAAGACCGAAATTAATCCAGAAGAACAAAGCATCTCCAAGCCTTGACCATCTTCTTATCATTGGTTATAATCAAACATTGTAATTCCATCTTATTCTAATTTTATGCGTTTAAAGAAATCCAACAACTCTTCTATCTGCCTAACTAAGATCTACAAGATAATCATAGCTTGCTTTAAATCACAATCCTCGTGGAATCGACCCTGACTCACTCAGGTATTACTTGGACGACCTAGTACACTTGTTGGTTCAATAGTGCGAAGTGTGAGAATTCGTGCTACCATGTTTTTGGCACCGTTGCCAGAGATTTTCGAGTTTGGACAACTGACGGATTATCTTGTTGCTTAAATTAGCTAAATTTCCTTTTCTTTACAGGTTTAGTTTTATTTTACCTGAGTCTTTTATTTTCTTTTTAAAAAAAACTTTTTCGAAAACCTTTTTCTTTTATTTAATCTTTATCTTTTGCTTGAGTCTTTGTTCTTGTTCTTGTTGAATTTTTGAATTTCTTTAGTCTTTTTCCAAATATTTTTTAAAAAATAGTGTCGTTTGTTTGAGTCTTGTGTCAATCCTTAAGCTTGGTGTCTCTTTGTCTTATTCCTTTTCAAAATTTCGAAAATTATATGCTTTGATTTAAAAAAGTTTTAAGCTTGGTGTCCCTTGGTCACTTTAGTTTTCATCTCTTTTAACTTGTTCTTCATTTTTTTTCTTGATATTCGAACTGTTCTTGGAAGTTTTTCTTGTGTTTGATTTCAATTTCTTTAAATTTGATGTCTTTTGGTGTTTTTCATGCAAATTTTGAAAAATTGTGTCTTTGGTTTTCAAAATTTTTATTTCCTTTGTGTGTTATTATTTTCTTTGAATTCTTTGAGTTTTGTTCTTGGTGTTTGGTGCACCGAATTGTAATCACACCTTTGCAACTCCGCACAACTAACCAACAAGTGCACTGGATCGTCCAAGTAATAATTCCTTACGCGAGTAAGGGTCGATCCCACGGAGATTGCTGGCTTGAAGCAAGCTATGGTTATCCTGTAACTCTTAGTCAGGATATTAGTGATAAAAATGATTTTGTTTGTAAAAAGTAAAAGAGCATGAAATGAATGATACTTGTTA